>NW_007732999.1:58400-61862 GCF_000696425.1 Galeopterus variegatus | reverse complement strand
TCACTGGCTGAGCGAGGCGCGGGAGCAACACCGAGGGTTGCGATCCCGTTGCCGGTCCCAGTCCGGTACGGGGGCTACACTGAGGGTTGCGATCCGTTGCCGGACACGGAAAAAGACAAAAAATAAATAAATAAATAAATAAATAAAATAATAAAAAAAAAATAAAAGTCAATGCTGAATGAACTGAGTAGAAAGATGAAACCAAACCATGGAAGGCAATATTTCCTCTAAGAAGAGACAACAAATTATGGGTGTAAGCAGGAGATTCTAGAAGGTGCCCTCTGATGTCTGTAACATTGAGTGGTAGAGGCTACCTTGTCAATGGGAGCTAAAAGAAAAGTGGATAAGAGAGGTCTTTTAGGAATTGCAACATTTCGGTGCCCTTCCTTGTTCCAACACTATCAGTAGTGGGCTGAGATTTCAACAAGGCATACATTAGCTATCCAAGCATAAAATCCAGTAAGGTTCTTCTCACACAGATCCTACTCACATTAACGGAGTTATGACTTCCACTATGACTCTACCTACCCCATTCCACTCCGCTCCTCCTCCATGATTTTATAACCACATTACTACATTTCTGGAATGGTATTACTGCCAGCTTTTTCTTCTTCATTATTTCATCTGGATCTGATGTCCTACTATTAAAAATTTGGTTGGGGACCCATATCAATTTCTGACAATATCCAACTCAGCTCCTATTTGTTTAAAATCAACTGAGCAAGACTAGACATTAATCCATTGAGAGCAAATGTAACCCTACGTTTTATTTTCATCTTCTTGTTCAGTGTAAGCAGGGAGGCCTTTCACAGTTGCCACCTGTTGTGCAACAGAGCTTGGAATGAATTTCACATGGTCATTCAGCTTGGGTTAGGAACAGTCTTTAACGGGGAAATGTATAAGCCAAGGGTCAGCAACAGAAGATGACATGGTCCCAGATCCTCCCATCATCCCAGAGAAAGGGATTCTAAGGCTAGGTGTTGTATGTGTTCCCCAGTGGAGAGACATGTTCCCCCAGAGACAATGCCTTCTTAGAGTAAAATTGTGAGAAAACAGCCTTGTCGGAATATGGACATTGAGACTACTTAGAGCCATGGTAGCTGAGTTTAGGTGTCAGCTGTTTATAAGAGTTGTTTGGGAAAGCCAGCTCCCCAGCACCTGGGAATCTCAGGGGCCCTTAGAAAGTTACAGCCCCTTCTGCTAGGGGCAGAAAGCCATCCTGTGCGAAGCTAAGTGTGGGCACTGCCCCTCCTGCTGACAGAAGGAGAGACCTTTGTCTCAGCTGGCACAATATACAGGCAACCCAAGCATTAACTCCCAGGTTCAATTTTGGATGATGTCACTTGAAACACTACACTTTTCTATTCATTCTTTAAAAGTGCTAGTCATAGGCTTATATTAACTTGCAAAGAACCAGTGTGACACTGTGCTACAATAATCTGCCAGAAAAAAGAAATTCTCTGAGTTAATGAAAGATTGTCCACAGATGAAAAAGTTTCAGTGGAGTAATTGTATAACATTCAGACACATCAGAATATTAAGTTAGTGAGGGAGAAGGCAAAATCGAATAGTCTATCAATTGGTGCAAAGAAATGGGCAGATGATGAGCTGAAGAGAGATATAATAGAGAATAACAGTAGGCCCAGCCATTTAGCTTTGTCGGTGAGAGCATGGTGTTGGTAACACCAAGGTCAAGGGTTCAGATCCCCATACAGGCCAGCTGCCAAAAATAAAAAAGTTACAATAGGTTCTTTCAACAAATATTTATTGAGCACCTATGCTAAGCTCTGAAGATGAGCTGGTATACAAGACTGATATGGTCCCTGTCCTACAGATAAGTAAACAGTCAACTAGATCTTAAAAAGTTAAAATAATAGTTTGTAAAGATGGGTTTTTAAAGTATTTTATGTGTCCCTCTTCAGCTGCTCCACTGATCTTAGCTATTGTAAATATTGGAAAAATGTGGATTATGAAGTACAGAAGTAAAATGCATTGTAAAGTTTTTGTGTTTTTATGAGATTTTACTATTATGCACATTTGTTATATTGTTTAATGAATTTTTTATACAAAAAAGATGGATTTTTTTTCCTGAATTACTTACACTAACATATTAGCACTCTTACAAGTTGCAGTTCTGTTACTTTATGAGATTTTACTATTATGCACATTTGTTATATTGTTTAATGAATTTTTTATACAAAAAAAGATGGATTTTTTTTCCTGAATTACTTACACTAACATATTAGCACTCTTACAAGTTGCAGTTCTGTTACCCTGAATGAATTTTTTTAAAAAAGAGCCAACCAATGAAACAGAAGCAATACTAATTTTTAAAGTAGGGGGGAAAAAAGAATTTACCTAATCTTTAAAAAAAAAAAAACTCAGCAAAAAATTAGAACGTTTAGAAAGCAATACTAATTTTTAAAGTAGGGGGGAAAAAAGAATTTACCTAATCTTTAAAAAAAAAACTCAGCAAAAAATTAGAACGTTTAGTTTGTTCTAGACACATTTTAGGAAAAAGGTCTATTTGGGAGGAATTTTTAAACTTCAAAAAGAAGAATCTTCCAAGCATCAAAGACAGTTCAGGTAACAATAAAACATCTATCAAACTCTGAAGGAAATGTTATCATTTAGAAGGGCACTCTTTTCAAATATGCCACAATTAAGAAAATGTACCCCTTTCTGCATAAGCTATTTCAAAACACATTCTACACTGATAACACTAAGGTCCAGGATTCGATCTCTGTACTAGCTGGCCGCCAAGGAAAAAAAAAAAAAGACATTCAACAGCAGGAAACAAATAACAATAGGCAGTCCACACAGTAAGAAATATAAATGGCTGGTAAAATATGAAAGATGCTCATTTTTGCCCCTGATCAGAGATCTGCAAGTTAAAACTGCAAAGAAATACCACTTTCCAAACTATCAGATTGATTCAAACATAACTTTTTGAAATCTTAACAGAGGAAGCAGCTTGACAGAGGCACCCACTGGCCAAAGTTGGGATAATTTTAGCATCAAAAGAACCATGACTGTAACTGACTATATAAAGTCCATCTGATACTCATAAAAAAAAAGAAAAAAAAAGTGGGAGGAATAAAACAAGTAAGGAAATAAAAACTTCTTTGCAAGTGGCTATTACACCAAGTTCTTATTCTGGAAAAGAAAGAATAGTTTTTCCTTTGTAGTAGGGTCTGCATTGCAGAGTAACCTAATAGTCCCAGTTGATGAGGAAGAGCCCTTCTTTCCAGGAAAAAGCCAGCTATTGATGGATACAGAATTTGAAAAAATCACAATTTGCAACCCCTAAGGAAATAATTAATTAAGCCAATAATTATCAATGGATGCTCAATTAGCTGAAAGATTGGGGAGGTGGATATTCACCTTGTGCCAGTTATCATCCTGCAGATTACTAACTTATTCTAAGATAATTATCACCACATACACCCAGTGATCAACCTT
>NW_007732999.1:52193-54593 GCF_000696425.1 Galeopterus variegatus | reverse complement strand
CAAATGTCCATCATCGGATGAGTGGATACGGAAAATGTGGTATATCTACACAATGGAATACTACTCAGCTATAAAAAAGAATGAAATACTGCCATTTGCAACGACATGGATGGACCTAGAGAGAATTTTATTAAGTGAAACAAGTCAGGCACAGAAAGAGAAATACCACATGTTCTCACTTATTGGTGGGAGCTAAAAATAAATAAATAAATTCACACACACTCAAGATCCTTTTTGTTCCAAGGTGATGCAATTTTATTGTTTTCAATAAAGGGATTAATTAAATACATAAAAAACGCAAAAACAAACAAAAAAAGATATGCCTATCGAAATACTTAGGAGTAAAATGTCATGATACCTATATTTAGTTCAAAAGACTTCAACAAATAAAAGGTGAAACATAACAAAATGCTAAAAAAAATCATTAAATCTAGATGATAGGTATATGGTGTTTATTATACTATTCTCTGTACTTTTTTTCTGTAGATTTATAATTTTCATAATAAATATATAAAGCATTTTTAAGATACAGTATTTGTGAGAGTTTGAGGACACAGACTATCCCACACATATTATTGGTTGACGTTTAAATTGGCTTAACATTACTAGAGGACAATTTAGAATATATAAATTTTATTTTGGAATATACATACCCCTTGACACAGTAATTCCATTATTAAGAATCTATTCAATGACTAATGACACAAGTACAGAGGGTAAACTTATAAGGATGTTTATTATAGCATTATTTATAACAAATTTGAGACAGGAGGGAAATGGCAAATATATTATACATTATCTATGACAATGAATACCATATTACTGTGGAAAAAAAACAAAGCAAGGGGCTGGCCAGTTAGCTCAGTTGGTTAGAGCACGGTGCTGATAACACCAAGGTCCAGGGATCAACCCCTGTATCAGCCAACTGCCGAGAGAGAGAGAGAGATCTCAAGTATAGTATGAACAACCCTTTTTTTCCCCAAAACTAAAATACAACATAAACAAAACTTCTGTTACACATTTATATGTGGTATGGGGTATATTAAAAACATTCTGGAAGACAGATACTCAGCTGTTAGTAACAGTTCCCCTGGGAAGTAAAACTGGAGTGAGCAATGGAAGGAAGAGACAGACATTCGCTTTTTTTTTTTGAGCATGGGTTACTCTTGTAATTTGAAAAATTTTAGCTTAACAAATACAGTAACAATGTATACTGCAAAAAAAAAGGAAATGTCCTTATCGAAATGGGGGTTGGGAAAAGAAAGTGTCCTTATTGAAATGGGCATTCGGGACTGGCATTCCCAGGTAGATTAACAAAGACAGGAAAATGGGAAGAAAAGCAATTAAAACAGTGCAAACTACAAATTGCATAAAGGGAAATAAAAATGTATTGTTCTGATACTGACTTTGATAATTAGATATAGGTTTAAAGCTGTCACTGCTTTAAACTAGATTTCACTGAACTAGTATAATTAAAAGCAGGGTTTACCTCCATTCCATTTTTTTTTTTTTTTTTTTTTTGGCAGCTGGCACGTATGGAGATCTAAACCCTTGCCCTTGGTGTTATAAGGCCACACTCCATCCAACTGAACTAACTGGCCAGCCCCCGCTGCCTCAAATTACTGCAGCAGATAATAGCAAACAAAGCTTTCTATACAGGTAAAATAAGACAAAAAAAGAGAGAAGAAAGAAGAAAGGAAAAATACATTTCAAAAATAAATACATAAAGAAAAAAAAAGAAGAGATAAGAGTTAAGGTAATCAGCATAAGTAAAAGTTAAATTTATTGAGTCCTTATGTGTCTGGCACTGTGCTAAGTGCTCTACACTGTGCAGATGCAGAATCAGCCTGCAAGTCTTTCTGGCTTTTGCGTTTGAAACAAGGCTAAGCACTGAAGAGGACTTCATGCAGTTAGCAAGAAGCATCTTGGTTAGAAACCATGAGGAAAGGAGGATTTCTGTCTCCCAGACTGGCAAGATTCCCTAAACTGTCGGGGAGATGGGGAGCGGAGGGAAGAACTAGCTCTGTGATGCATCTGGACTGAGAAGACCACAGGCCCTTACCATCAGCCCCAGTCATGACCCGAAGGCAGCAGAGAACCTCCAGGTCCACATGCCAAGAGAACAGGAAGGTGGCCCAGGACCGATATATACAATCCTCCCTATCTCCCCCTACCTTGGCACCATCCCAAGAATGGCCTGGGGGAAGGGGGCCAACAACCAAGACTGTCTTTGCCTGCTAGCTCAGAAGGATATGAGGATTGAGTCAAAAATTAAGTTTTTGAAAATAAAGTGGTATTGCTTGCATGTCTGAAATTTGTGGACTGACATTCATATTGTCTACACATACTTGTATTCTCATTTGATTCTCTTACAATCCTATTTTCTTCATTTTATAGATG
>NW_007732999.1:32901-51667 GCF_000696425.1 Galeopterus variegatus | reverse complement strand
CCTGCTAGCTCAGAAGGATATGAGGATTGAGTCAAAAATTAAGTTTTTGAAAATAAAGTGGTATTGCTTGCATGTCTGAAATTTGTGGACTGACATTCATATTGTCTACACATACTTGTATTCTCATTTGATTCTCTTACAATCCTATTTTCTTCATTTTATAGATGAGGAAAAAAATTTTTAAGATTACTTGTCCTAAGGTCACAAAACTAGTAAGCAGCAAAACTAGAACTCAAATTTGGGTCTATGTTGCACAGAAACCCATGCTATCTACTACTCTATGAGACCTGGAATAGGTTTTGCCTTCTCTCCACCACCTGCATCCAATTCTTACTCCCAAATCTTGCTAAATTAGGGAGCATCCCCTCCTCTAGAAAGCCACTATTGAGGTCCCCCCCATCAAGTTTAGGTGGCCCTCTTTAGGCCACCCTTAACACGCTGACCCCGTCTGAATCACAGACCATATGTATTTTAATGATTAATGTACCTGTTTTCCTCCACTAGACAGTGAACTTTTTTTTTTTTTTTTTGACATCTGGCGATAAGGGGATCTGAATCCTTGACCTTGGCGTTAAACATTGTGCTTTAACCAATTGAGCTAACCAGCCAGCCCCTGACAGTGAAATCTTAAGGGCAGGAATTAAGTATATCTAGAGCCTGACACACAGTAGGTGCTTTAGTTCTACAACAGAAGAATATCATTTATATTTGATTGTTTACCCCACCAAACTCTGAATTTCATAAGGTCAAACAAACATCTGGTTTTATGCACCATTAAATCACTGGAGTCTAACACAGTGCCTGGCACAGATCAGGTTTTCAATAAATATTTCCGAGTGAACAAATAAATAATTCAGTAAGTAATCTCTATTTACTGTGACTCTGAGACACATTCCAAGAATAAGCAGTTTCTTGACCTTCTTTTCTTCGTAATAATTTAGTATTTGAAATTACTTCCACTCTAATATTTTTATATTGGTCATTAATTTTCCCATCTTCATCCTCATACTCACTTGGAACATGATCTCCACTATTTGAAACTGTGAGAAGATTTTGATTCAGCCTTGGATTTATCCTATTACTAACTGATAGCAATTATTTTCAACCTCTCTTAGCTAAATGCCAGAATGTCGCGGATCAGAGGGTGGCACTTAGGGGTGAAATGAACAGTTTGCCTCCAATTTACAAGCTTGCTTTTCCCTTGGATAATTGTATCAAAATCACACTTTCCTGGGTGTGACCGTTGGCAAAACCTCCTTGACGGTGGATTGATTACATTGACTCTAACTAATTAATTTACAGATGTGAGATAGTGGAAGGGTTAAAATAGCATTTGCTAGGCAAGGCTGAGATCTTTTTTTAAATACATGATATATGCTCTCATTCAAGAAACAGGAAAACATTTCCGAATTACCTTCCAAGCGGTTTGCCTGGACTGACAGTCCCACGAACAAAGGAGGAAACCAAACCCTCCTTCGGACAGGCATTTGCAGTGAAAGCTCGCACCCCTGTGGGAGGGGCCCCGGGAGCCTCCCGTGACCCAAAGGCGGAGGGGGCGTGGCCAAGGGCGGGTTCAGGCCTCCAGGGGCGGGGCTGCAGCAGGCGAGAGGCAGTGTGGGAAGCGGCGCCATATTGGCGTCGGCCGTGCTGTATTGTCATAAATAGAGCCGGTTCTGTGGGGTTTTTGCTACTCGGTTGAATGCCTCGGCCGTAGTAACTCAGAAAGTGAGAGAGTAAGCGAGCTACAAGCGACCGGAGGAAAGTGGACGGGGAAGAAGGGAACAGCAGGAACAGGACTCCAGAGCGAAAGACACTCGCTGGAGAGGGAGACGCAGGAAGCGATGAAAGAGATGTCTGCGTAAGTGGTAGGGGGCGGCGGCTGGGGGCGAGGCGGAGACGGGTGAGTAGAGTGGTCAGTCCTGGGCCCCGTGTAGGTTCTCGGCCCCTCGCGTCCTGTCTGCAGGTCGTTCGGGTGGTCTCCTTCCCGGCTCCCGGCCGGGAAGCCAGGGCACCTCCCCTTCACCCGGCGGCTCACCTGGTCATCCCTTCACGGACTCGGAGACTCCGGGAGTCCCCGTCTGCCCCCAGCTGTCCCACCTCCGAGGACGACCGTAGACAAGGATGCGGAGGGAGAGAGGCACTTGTGTCGGTGACGAGAAATTGCCGGTCACTCTCCTTCCCCCAGCACTGTCTGAGCCCATCTGCTTCTGTCTGCATTGGCGCAAATACCATCCCCCTTCTCCCTTCCCGACCGGCTGTCTCCGGGTCTTCAGGAGTGGATGACCTATCCCAGCCCATGGGTTTCTCTTTAAATAAAAAAGCTGTTTTTTCCGCCGCCGCCCCACCCCGGCCTCTCCACCTACACGCAGTATCTACTGGTCTGTACCTCCTGTACACACTTGATAAGTCAGAAACAATTTCCGTGCTTGGTAAGATTTTGTTGTAGCATCTTACGTTTTGTTTTATTAGGAAATAATTTAAACATACAGAATAATGCAGGGAGTAACAGAAGCATCATTTGTGTAGCCACCACACATTTCTTTCTAAGCATAACATTCTGTGTATATATGTCTTTACTTAAAAGCGTTCCAAATACATCTGAAGGACTTTCCTCCCTCCTTCTCTGGTCCCATTCATCTCCCTTCCCAGAATTCCCCACAATCCAGAATTTTTATTTATCGTTGCTGCATTTCTTTAAATGCTATTACTACATATACATGTGTCCATAATAATTGGCATTGTTTTACTTGTTTTTAAACTTTATATGACTAGTGTTACACTTATTCTGCGGCTTGCTTCTTTAGAGAAACATTTGATCTTTGAGTTTTGTCTGTATTCGTATTTTCAGTTCTAGTTAGTTCATATTAACTACTATATTGTATTTTATTGTAGGGGTATACCCTACTTTAGACATTTTCTTGTTAGTGACTGTTTTAGGTTGTTTCTAAGTTTTTAATGTTGTTACAGTGTGACAGTGAACATTCTTTTACATGTCTCTTTGTACACTTTTACTACAATTTCTCTGGGGTGTTTGCCTGTAAATGAAATTGATGGGTTGAAAGGAAGGACTGTGGGATTCTGTTGTTTACTTTTTTTCTCTCCTGTCTAGATGGGAAGGTTCAGAACCAGAGATTTGGAATTTTAGGGCCAATAGGGACCTAGATAGCCAAATTTTTCAGCTTACAGATTAAGAATGTGAGACCTGGAATCAAAGTTAGTGTCGGAACTGAAGTAGTTATGGAGGGGGGAATGAAGTGGTGGAAAGAGGTTTTAGAGTTCAGATTTTGGCTCTTCCTCTCTCTGAACCTGATACTTATCTGTAAAATGGCACTTCTTCAATACCTACCTCTCAGTGTTATTGTTGAGATTAATCGAATGACCATATATAAAGACTCAGTCTTTCCCAGTCATTTACCATAAAAATAACATATCAACAAACACAAACAATACCAAAACAGCTCTCTAGTTCTCTTAGATATAAAAAGCCAGATCTTTAAAAAAAAAAAAAATTACAGCTTGAAATAACCAATTGACCTTTTGTTTGTTCTACTGCAAAATAAATACCAGAGAGAAATTTAAGTGACTGGTATTGATGTTTCCCTTTTGTTTCTTTGAGTCATTTTGGAAGGTATATAGACTATTTGATCTTCCATTTGATCCCGCACCCCCATGAAATCTTTAAGAGCATGCATTACTGTGTGGATTTAGTAGTGATAGTCAAGTTTTGACAGTTAACATCCAAAAACAATTGAACAATCACCATTATATTTTTTGTGTTATTTTTTACAGGGCTAATTTATTCAGTTTAAAAGACTGCTTTTTATTTGGAGGTTTTTTTTTTTTTATTGGTAATAATGGCCTTTCATGAAAACATGGTGCAGATAGATGGTAGGGTTAGTTAGTGTGTATGTATGTTTTTACTTTCCTTTTGTAGCAAAATAAAAAGTTTTACCAACTCCCATTGGTCCCAAAATTTATTTTGGAATTATTGGTCTTTGTAAACCTAAAATTCCAGAAATTCTGTTGTACTTTATTCAAGACTATAGTTTCCTATGGCTAGGGTCTTTGGAGAGTGGCTTGTTTTGTATCCTATAAATAGTTGCCATGTAGTATAAAAGAATTTGATAATTATTCAATGTGAAAATGGCATAGGTACCAGGCTAAAATGAAGAGAACAATTAACTAGGTTCACAAAATGTTAGGACTATAAACTGATTCAAGCAAAGGGTGTTAATTTAGGCTTCCCAAGGACAAATCTAGTTGTAGTTTCTTTGTAAAATCTAGATTATTTCACAAGGACCTTCTAATGGGGTGTTTTTGTTTCTTTCCTGGGGGAAAAAAAGCATTGTTTTTACTAAGAGCTCTCTTTCAAGTGGTTGACTGCTTTTCAAAGATTCTAGAATCTAGATGGTACTTCACTTAAGTCTGCAGGGTGTAGTGGAGGTGGCCCTGGCACAGATCCCATTCAGGCTCTTTGCATTTGAGTTGAGTGGTGTTGGTACAGTTGTCCTGATGCCAATGCATGCTGCTCTTGGCTTGAAAAGACATCCTAACCATGAAAGCTGGAGGCAGTCTGAATAGTCCTTCATAAATATAAACACAAAATACCCATTTTATCTTTTAAAAAAAAGCGCCTGTTCAACTGTTATTGCTAAGTAGATTTTTAAGGTGGCTAATTAACATGAGTGGATTGAGAGATTCAGTGTATCAGTATGATACGATACTTTAAATTTTTTCTGCTGTTTCATTTTTCTTGAACAGAAACACCGTGCTGGACAGCCAGCGTCAACAGAAGCATTATGGAATTACCTCTCCAATTAGTTTGGCATGTCCTAAAGAAATTGATCATATTTATACACAGAAATTAATTGATGCCATGAAACCATTTGGAGTGTTTGAAGACGAGGAAGAATTGAACCATAGGTATGTCACTGAAAACTAAAATATTTTACAGTATATTATTTAATCCTTAATTCTATAAAAATATATTGAGTACCTAGTTTGTCCTTGCTTAGGGGGTACAGAAATGACAAAAAGAAGAAAAATCTTGGCCCTCCTGGAGCTTGCCAGAGTTAGAGGAAGAGACTAACAATTAGGCAAATACATAAAGTAAATACAGTGTAATACATGATAAGTGCTGCTGAGAGAAGTAAAGCTGGGGGTAAAGATTTTCAGGAAAGGCCTCATTGAGAAAGTGACATTTAATTTTAAGGTGAGGGAGGGAGCCATGTGGATATTTCAGGGAAGAGATTCTAGGCAGAAGGTCTGAAGTGGGAATGTATCTGGTATATTAAGGAGTACATGGCAAGATATTCTGGGTATCTGAAGCAGAGTGAGGAAACAGGGAAATATGGGCTTAAAGAAAGTAAGGTGGGAAGGAGCTTGGAGGGCAAGGGCCCTTAGGACCTTGTAAGGAATTGTAGAAGTTTTTGTTTACTCTCAGTGAAATGGGAAGCTATTACAGTTTTAAGTCAACGATTGACATGATCTGACTCATTTTTTAATGCAGTCACTTTCACTGCTGTATTGAGAATAGTCTGGAAAGGGGTACAAGGGCAGAAGCAGAGAGACTAGTTAGAAGGCCATTATAATAACCCCAGGAGGAAATGATGGTAGCTGGAACCCAGAGGTTGGTAGGGGAGGTGACAAGAAGTAGTAAAATTCTGGATATATTTGAGGTAGGGTTGTTAGAGTTTAATGACTGGAATTGTGTGTGTGTGTGAGAGAGAGAGAGAGGTGTGTCAAAGATGATGCCAAGGTTTTTTGTGTCAGTACCTTGAAGGATGGAGTTCCATTTCCATTATTTGGAGAATACCAAGAAAGAAACAAGGTTATACACATCAGATGTCCAGTTTTTCATGTTATTTTTGAGATGCCTAAACCCTAATTTTATTTTTTATTTATTTATTATTATTTTTATTTTAAAGATGACCGGTAAGGGGATCTCAACCCTTGGCTTGGTGTTGTCAGCACCACGCTCAGCCAGTGAGCTAACCGGCCATCCCTATATAGGATCCGAACCCGTGGCCTTGGTGTTATCAGCACTGCACTCTACTGAGTGAGCCACGGGCTGGCCTTTATTTTATTTTTTGCCATATTTATTATTATTTTTATTTTAAAGATGACCGGTAAGGGGATCTCAACCCTTGGCTTGGTGTTGTCAGCACCACGCTCAGCCAGTGAGCTAACCGGCCATCCCTATATAGGATCCGAACCCGTGGCCTTGGTGTTATCAGCACTGCACTCTACTGAGTGAGCCACGGGCTGGCCTTTATTTTATTTTTTAAATGTGGATTTATTTATTCCATTGGTTGCAGGTTTGTTTTAATACAGGTTAAGTATTCCTTATCTGAAACACTTGGGACCAGAAGTGTTTCAGATTTTGGAATATTTGCATTATACATATTGGTTCAGCATCCCTAATTCAAGACTCCAAAATCCCATGCATTTCCTTTGAGCATCATGTCAGGACTCAAAAAGTTTTGGATTTTGGATTTTTGGTTTAGGGATACTCAACCTGTAATACCAAACTTTTATTAAGTAATATCGTTTCACAAAAATTGGCCATTAACTAATTCACCCATTTTAATTATTCTAATGCCTATGACTGGCAATGAGAATGCATTGAATTGACTTAATTCCATAGTAAGGCCAGGAAAGATGACAGTTCATTTGGCCTGTGCAGCCTCATTGAAGGTAATTTTATGATTTTTATTAGGCTTTTTGAATTTTGAAAATAGCTCAAAGACCAAAATGTTGTCATCACATTTTTTATCTCTTTGGCACTCTTTGGTCACTAAGAATGCCAAAGAGATGTGACATGTATCAACAGATGTGATAGCATTAGCATGTGTTTAATATGCTTTAACCTAACACCAACACAAACTTGCTGCCTGTATGTTTATTACTCTAATACTGTTTGGTTTTTGTTTTTTTAGTTTTAATCTAAAGCATGTTATTTTTATTATAGGCTGGTTGTTCTTGGTAAATTGAACAATTTAGTAAAAGAATGGATTTCTGATGTCAGTGAGAGTAAGGTAAGTCTCTAAACTACATAGAATTCTTAGTTTCATTATATCCTGGTGATTTGTCCTAGCAATAAGGTGCAGGAGTTAAAACTTGGCTCCTGATATACTTGGAAATGAATTGGCCTAGACAGTTGAAATTCTGAACAGATGAGGATTTACCCCAGCGGTAGCCAATATATAACTGCAGGTCTACACAAATGTCTTGTTTGACCCATATGTAATGGGCCAAAATTTAAATATCAGGAGATTTTACTTTAAGAGCCAGATTTCAGACTTCTTATGAAATATCAGATCTGGCAACACTGGGCTTGCCTTTGTGCACAGCAGGAAGAGGCTTGAATGGGATTGGGCTCCTGCCCTCCTATGCGTCATGGCCCCCTCCAATCCCTGTTCCCTCTGATCCTGAGATTGCTATTTACCAGTTTCTGTGTTTCTCATGTAGGATTCCCTTATTTGCATTCCTGCTTGGCCCCTGAGATGTAGGAGTTTGCAAACCCTGATTTATAACTATGCAACTTTTTTCCTTTCCTGTATCTTAACTATTTTTCCTCTGAAATTGATTACATCTTTCCTGCTTTTTTAGATTATTTTGAATATAATTGAATTTTCATTATTGTCTCAGAATCATGACTATGAATATTATTTTACTGGCTGTACCAGAATGAGGTAGGGCACGTTCAACTGGGTGATGCTGTTTGCCCCCTCACTAGGGGTCTCAAACTGTTGTCTTTTAAGTTTTTTGTTTATTTTGTTACAGTTTTCCTCTCTCTCCCTTAACAGCAGTCAGTTGAAAGTTAATGTCTCACTGTTGTCTTTCTGTAAAGTCCCATTCTTGCCCGTTAATCTATCTACATGGGTTCAGAAATTAGGTAAACACCTTTTTGAATTACTTTACAACTTTTATTATTTCTCTCTGTACCTACGATAAATATGTAGAATTGGCTCTTTTAAACAGTGGACTCAGAATGAGGTTATGAGTTTCCTAAGACTACAGTCATTGAGTTTAACATGGTCTTTATGTTACTTACTCTTTCTGTCAAAAGGCTGTCTGGCTTATTTCTGAGCTATCAGCAAGGTTATCAGTAGTGTAGGTTGTTGGATAAATTGAATTCTCAGCAGGTGAAATGCTAGTAACCAGTGATCAAAAAATTAAGTCCGTTTGTAAGATCTTCCATTGAGTAGATAAGATGATGGGTCATTTTCTTTGTCAATTATAATTCTGTTTTATTTATGCATGTTTTAATTTGGAAAATAACTGAAGGACTTGAGTTAGATCAAAGATCATTTGAATATTCTGCACCCAATTGGGATAGTTAAAATTTAAATAGTTTAGAACCCCAGCTCAAATCATCTTAGTTAAATATTGTGGCTGTGGTAAAAATATTTTACTCTGTGTTTGAGTATATCACTTTCTCATAAATCATGCAAAGATAATACTTTTCAAAGTAGAAAGGTGGACTAAAAGATATTTTCAGATCCTGGCTTTTCTATTGATTCATGTTAGTAATCAATATATTTTCTGAATCCCTTTTAGATATAAAATTGTGTTACTCTCGAAACATTAACATCCATTAAACAGAGGAAGTAACAAACATAATATCCTGTTATTCAGATACTTTCATTCAAGTTATTCAGCAGATATTATTCTTTGGAACTTGTATTGGCCATTATGGGGAAGTATAGAGAACTAATAGACACAGTTCTTTATTTTAAGAAATTTGAATATGGTTTAAGAGAATGAGATATAACCAAAAAAAGTCAATAAATGTAGTATGAAAGAATTTAAAGATTAATGGTAGAGGAGCACAGAGGAGAAAGAGCTTGTTATGGGGTGGTGATAATCAGGGAAGGCTTCATGCAAGCGGTGGAACTTGAAGTGAACTTTGAAAAATGGAAGGCACTAAGATAGCCAGAGAGGTTGGGTAGGTGTTCAAGGTAGGGACAATAGCAAATGCAGTGAAAAGGAGATCAGATTATGTAACATTTTGGCAGTTGGAGCTTCAGAAAGGAAGATCAAGAGGCAATGCAAGAAAGATCCATTGGAGCATACTGTGGAGATTTTCAGTACCAAACCCAAGGATCCTTACCTCAGTAGTCAGAGAGGAATGCATTGGCAAGTTTTGATCAGAAGAGCTATATAATAGAGTAATTGAAGGACATTAGCCAATGAATTTTGTACCACACAGTATAAGAAAAGGAAGACTAAGGGCAAGGAGGTAGCTTAGGATAAATTAAAGAGCCCAGAATTAGGGGAGTAGTAGTTGAATGGAAAGGAGACAACAAATGTGAGGGATATTAACTAAGAATTGGTAAGTCAAGAAGAATAATGATTATAAGTTTGGGCAATAAGGATAATGAAGAACAGAAATCAGAAGAGATACCTGGTTTTTATCATAGGAAAAAATTTTTGCATGTTTGAGGCATAGATAATGAAATGGATCAGGATGTCTGAGTGAAAATATCTGATGGGAAGTTGAGACTGGCTCTAGAGAAAGGTGAAAAGTAGCATTTTAATTATGGTACAATCAAAGATAGTTGTTAGAGTAGCTCTCATAAGGAGATCATGTCAAGACTGACCTCACTTTCTTGCAGAAAGATTGCAGAGCTAGAATCAAGAAATTAAACAAACCTGTCACAAAAACTAAAGGGGAGATGGGATTGGCCAAGAGTATTATGCTGTAGAGAGCTGAAAGCACATTAGTTTGGTAGTTTAGAGTTCCTTGGTGACTATTGAGAGTGATGAAGCCAAAGACAAGCAGTTGGAGGGGACAAGTAGGGTCACGTGATAATGTTTTTCTTAAGATAGAGATGTGTACATGTGTGGTGGGCAAAATTTGTTTTGTTTTCCTTCTGGGAACACCCTTATTACTTCAAGTTGCAACTGAAAGAGCCCTGAAGTTCTTTTACAAATCTCATCTTACCAAGGCTGACAAATGTACTGTGTATCATTTGCCCAAAAAAAGCCAGTAAGCATTTAGCTGATTTTTATGCTAAATAATCTGAACAATTGAATGCCTTTTGCTTAATTTTGTTTTAGAATCTCCCACCTTCTGTTGTGGCTACCGTTGGTGGTAAAATTTTCACATTTGGATCCTACAGGCTTGGAGTACACACCAAAGGTAACTTCTTTTTTATGTTCTAGTGATAAAAATTTTCAATAACAAATTCTTATTTATTGTTCATAATTAGAAAATACAGAGGAACAAAATTCCCATTATCTCACTAACTCAGAGCTAATCATTATTAACATTTTCTTGTACTCATCTTGCATGCTTTCTTCTGTACATATGTTGGTGTATACTTTAACAAAAATATAATACATAATATACTCTTCTTGAAAAGAAATACTTTGATTTTCAGGAGCTGACATTGATGCACTTTGTGTAGCTCCAAGACACGTGGAAAGGTCTGATTTTTTTCAGTCTTTTTTTGAGAAATTGAAACATCAAGATGGCATTAGAAACTTAAGAGTAAGTATCCTCTGGCATTTAATATTTTGAACTTAGTAACAAACACTCATAAAAGCTAGGGCTTCTGATTATTGAAATACCTCTTAAGAAGCTGCTGTATCTTATTAAAATAATGCATAATGATTAAGAACGTGGACTTTAGAGTTATATGGACCTGGGTTTGCATCTAGAATCTACCGCATATTAGCTCTTAGACCTTGGTCAAGCTGCCTATTTTCTCTGAGGCTTAGTTTCCTCATCTGTAAAATAGAGATGTGTTGATAACTTTTTTATAAGGTTGTTCTAAGGATTGGTGAGATAATTTACATAAACCATTTACTGTAATATCTGATAAATGGTTGATGCATATCAAATGGTGGGTGCTGTTGTGTATAAAGTTCAGTTAGTAACTATATGTGTATATCTAGCCATTCATTCACCAAATAAAATTTTAGCACTAATAATTTGTTGGATACTGTTTGTAGTCCTACAAACAAAATAGTGAACAAGACATTGTTGGGGAAGGGGTTAGGTAAATTGAATAAACAAAGTGTAGTTTTAATGCAGTCTGAAGTGCTAGGATAAGGTAAAAAGATCAGGGATAATGGAAGGCTCAGAAAAACATCATTTCTATGAAATTAACCCAAACTTTATTGACCGTATTAATGGTTTTTTGACTGATTGGACATGAGCTCTTATTTTAATTTCTAAAACCACTGCTTTTTCTAAATAATTAGTTTTCAATTTAGACTCAAGAAATAGTAAGTACCCAGGTGATAGCAGTACTGCCTTCCACTTTCTGACAAATATTTTTAGGAGGATAATAAGTTGCATAACTCCTGTCATAGACATTTTGTGTATTTAAATAACACAGGTCACAAAGTAGAAGTACTTATCTAGAATGTAAGACCAAGAACATTTTCACTTTTCTATTGAGTTAAAACATAAATTGGGAGCAAAGATACTCACATTATTGGCAGTTAGGAAGGGTAGAGAAAGAATTATACATATATGTTATAATTGCTTTCCTCTTTTGTAGGCTGTTGAAGATGCTTTTGTACCTGTTATAAAATTTGAATTTGATGGTATCGAAGTAAGTGTTTAATATTTTCCTGTCTTTTCAGTTGAGCTATTTAACCCGTAAGTTTGTCTTGTTTTGTTTTTAAATCAGGTTCAGCAGGTGCTTTTTTTTTTTTTAAAAGATGACCGATAAGGGGATCTTAACTCTTGGGTTGGTGTTGTCAGCACCACGCTCAGCCATTGAGCAAACCGGCCATCCTTATGTAGGATCCGAACCCGTGGCCTTGTTATCAGCACTGCACTCTCCCGAGTGAGCCACAGGCCAGCCCTAGCAGGTGCATATTGTAAAGAATCAAATAGTCTTTAAACAGTCCCTCACATTCTGCTGTTCTGACTTCTCACAGTTGAAAATGAACCAACTTCCATTTCTACTCCATGATTTTTATATACACCCTTTTCATTCCCATAATCTCCTAAAATAATTTATTATTATCATTTTGGTTGGAGCAATATTCAATGTTTACATTATTATGATCTTATAAACTGGTCAAAGCAGAGCACCAAGTATACTAGATACCCATTCTTTACTGTGTGATATTTTGTTTTCTTGCAATTTAATAATCGTTTGGGGGTTTTTTTGCTTAGTTTTTATACTTATGACTAATTCAAACCCAGTATCTTCTAGTTGTCTAAATTTCTTCAAAATAAGTTTAGATTTATCAGGTATTATATCATAATCATCCTAAAAAAAAAACAAAAAATAACTCACTGGGTTTTTTCACCTTTTAAAATCTACACTGATTGTTCTTCATGACTGGTATACAGCTGTCGTCCTGCCATCTTCCTTTACTATCATCCTAGGATTTCCTTTTGCTTCTCTCTAGCTTTTTTTTATCTTTGATTTATTCTCGTTACAGTGGAGCTCATCCCCCTAGCTTCCTGAGAAAGAGTACATTATTTTGGTATCTCACTTGTTTAAAAATGTCTTCATTCCGTTCTTATACTAAGTTGATAATTTGTCAGATTAATAGCATTCTCAGTAGGAAATTATTTTTCTCAGAAATTTGAAGGCCTTGCTTCATTGTCTACTGGCTTTCCTGCTATGCTGAGAAGTGCGATGCCATTTTGATTCCACATGCTTTGTGTATGACTGGTTTTATCTCTTTGGAAGCTTATTTTTTTTGTTTGTTTGTTTGTTTTTTGTCTTCATAGTTGCAAAATTTATGATAATATATTTTGGTATGTGTCTTTTCAACCAATGTGCCAGGCACTAGGTTGTCCTCTTTCAATTTGGAAAACCTGTCCTTCAGTTCTGGGAAATTTTGTTGAATGCTATTGGATATCTTGCCTTTGTTTTCTCGTTTCTTTCTGGAATCCTAATATTTGTATGTCAGACCTTCAGGACTGTCTTCTTTTGGTTTTTTAATCTCTTCCCTCCGTTTATTAACTACATCTTCATATTTTTGTTCTGTTTTTTGGGGTTTTCACATCTTCTAAACTTCCTATTGTTTCTCGTTTCTGCTGTCGTATTTCTAATTTCTAAGAATACTTTTTTATTCTCTAAATGTTCCTTTTTATTTATGTATTTATTTTCTTATAGCCTCCTGTCCTTATTTCCTGGATTCATTTTTTATCTGCTTTTTTAGGTCTTCTGGGTTTGTTACCACTTGTCCATCTTTCCAGCTTTCATAGCTTTTGCTGTTGTCCCTTTCAGTTCTCTTTGTCCTAATAGGTTATGCCTTTAAAAGCAAAATAAAGCTAAACAAAAAAAAAGACCAATATTTTTCTGGTAATATAGTGGGATTTCAACTGGGAGTGAATGTAAGCATGTGTTGGATCTTCCATCTTTATCTAGAAATTCACTCATGAGGTTTTAGTATGTTTTTTTTTTTTAATGCTTGGAGTATTTGCAAAAATTAAAATGCTTTCCTTAATTTGATGTTTTAATTACCTTATCAAAACATAGTAGTGATTTTTCCCTATGAGATTGCCTGTGTAGGCCTTTCGAAGTTTTGATAGAACTTCCCAAACTGATTAGAACATTTTACATTTTTGAGGTGGGATGGGGGGATGAACTAGAAGGAGAAAAGGTAATATTTTTCTCTCTTTTTTTTTTTTTTGCATATTTCCAAAGATTGATCTAGTCTTTGCAAGACTGGCAATACAAACCATATCAGATAATTTAGATCTAAGAGATGACTCTCGCCTAAGAAGCCTTGATATAAGGTGTATTCGCAGCTTGAATGGTAAGTTCCTAAAAAGAAATATATACCTGCTTGGAAACAATTAGACAAGTAGAAACTTTTTTGCAGAACTATTAGTAGACTTTTTTAGGGCTTGGACTAACTCAATTAAAAATTCTGTTGTAGTTTTCTTTATACAGATAACATGACCACATTTAAGCATCCTAAAAACACAGATTTATTTGAAAGGTTGTTTAAGTTTATAGTAGTGGTTCTCAAACTTACTGGCCTCAGGACCTCTTTACATGTACACTTAAGATTTATCAAGGACCCCAAAAAGTTTTTGTTTATGTGGATTATATCTGTCAGTATTTACCATGTTAGTAATAAATAGGAGAAATTTCAAAAATATTTATTAGTTAATTTAGAAATAACAAACCCATTACAAGTTAATATAAATAAATTTTCGTGTATGAAGAATGGCCTTTTTTTTTTTTTTTTTACATTTTTGCAAATCTCTTTAATGTCTGGCAGTAGAAGACAGCTAGATTCTCACATCTGCTTCTCCAATCTGTTGTAATATTTTGTTTTGGTTAACATACAAGAAGAAATTCTGGCCACCGGGCCGGCCCGGTGGCGCACTGCTACAGTGCGCTGCTTGGGAGCGCGGCGGCGCTCCCGCCGAGGGTTCGGATCCCACATACAGACCAGTTCCCGCTCTCTGGCTGAGCGAGGTGCGGGCGCAAAAAAAGGAAAAAAAAAAAAAAAAAAGATTGCTTATACCCATTTACACTCATTCACCCTTCCAACCCCAGCTAACCACTAATCTACTTTCTATCTTTATAGATTTGCCTTTTCTAGACATTTCATATAAACGGAATTGTAATATGTGGTCTCTTGTGTCTGGCTTCTTTTACTTAGTGTAATGTTTGTAAGGTTCATCCATGTTTGTAGTTTGTTCCTTTTCTTATTGCTGAATAAAAGTGATAGTTTGTTAAAGATTAATTAGAATACGGAATCTAAAACCCTATTAGTGAGCTTTTTTTGTACTCTTGTTACATTAAAATTCATTGGTCTGTCTTCTTCTTTGAATGGATCTTTTACCCATGCATGATTTTGTGCTTTCGTGCCTTGGTCATTTGGAAAATATTGGTTCACAAAGTTATTTGGATCTTCCAAATGTTAACATACATTTGGGGCTGGCCAGTTAGCTCAGTTGGTTAGAGCACAGCCTTATAACTCCAAGATCTCGGGTTCAATTCCCCGTACTGGCCAGCCACCCCCAAAAAAAACGAATAAATGTTAACACATTTTATCATAAAATATTTTTTTTTATTAAATTCATTAATACCACCATCAATTTTATTAGAAAACTTTTTAAGTATTGGAAAGCTGTCAAGCTCACAGTAGCAGATACATGTTGTCCAAATTATAATTTAACTTGAAAGCCTAAATTATATTTTTAGCAACAAATTTTGCTATTTGCTTTCCTTGAAGTGAGGGGCTCAGTTTGTTCAGTTTTTAGGAAATATCTGAAGAATACCCAAATGCGAATTACCATAGTTTAACTGTCCATCATTCTTTCAAGTAAAACTGGTGTTCTTTGAAAAAACTTGCAACTAAATAGCCTCACACAATGGTTTTCCTCCAACCATTAGACTTTGGTATACAGCAGAAGTGCTTTATGTATACTTCCTATTTTGTCACACAGAGTATTAAAAAATATTTTTTAAATGTACTCAAAGGTCAAGATTGATTAAAATTAATGATTTTTACTACTTTATCAAGGATATTCTTACGTGAACCTGGCTTTTTTTTTTTTTTTTTTTAACTGCAAGTGTGTGGTGGTGAAGATGTATTGTCTGCTAGTAGTTTGTTGCCACTGCCCTGATTCACTACTAAGGTACCAGCAGTTTTATACACTATTGCTTTTGCACCATCAGTGTAAATGTTAACAGTGCAAAAGGCAAAGAAAGCCTTAGTATTAGAAAAATAGGTTTGGCCTTACAGAGTCCCAGGGGTACACAGACCACACTTTGAGAACCACTGGATTATAGTGTCTTTTGTTTAATGTAATCATTGCACTTTGCTATATTTATGGAATGTAACAATAAATCACAGTATTTGTGTGGATAAGGTTTGCATTAAAGCAATAGCAATTTTATAACCCTTGAGGCATTTGATTGACGAAATCAAATGTGTAAGAAAACTAAAAATATACTCAGTCCCATCTCTACTTTAATATTGGCTTGCAATACCCATGTATTTTTTTAAGTCTTCAAAAGCAAAGTGATTTCTCATATGTAAGTGCTGAATTTCAAATATGTACAGAAAATAAACCCTGATGTTTTATTATCTTTCATATTTTTAGGTTTTGAGAGTCTGGAAGTTAGGAGGGCATTTAAATTAACTGAGTTTTGTTGCATAGTAAAAAATGTACACTTTGTCTTTTTCAGGATGTAGAGTTACTGATGAAATTTTACATTTAGTGCCAAATAAAGAAACTTTTAGACTCACCCTAAGAGCTGTCAAATTATGGGCAAAACGTAAGTACCTCAAGTCTTCTATGTTTGCATTATGTAATCCTAATTTTCTGTGGCCAGTGATAGAAGCACATGTGAAAACTTTGAGCCTGTTGAGGGCCAATAAACTTTAAAATAGTGGTTTTTCAGGTGCAGTGGTTATGATATTCTGATATGTGACTCGACCTCCTTCTCCCTTGGGTGAAAACTTAAAAAGCTCCTTGATTTTCCATCTTAAGTTTCAGCCTGGCAGTCAGAATAATTCAGAACTTGAAGACTGAAATCTTCGCTGGTCTTTGAGCTCCCTGTGGGCCGGACCATCTTACGCATCTTTGTATCCCCATCACCAGCGAAGAATCTGGTGTATAGTAGGTGTTCAGTACGTTTATTAAGTGAGGAGCCTACAGTGATCAGGGTTTTAACTTGGCTTGGATAGTGCAGGGCTAAAATGGCCTTAAGCAAGTAGAATTTGTCCCTGGGCTCAAATATCATATAGTCATGATAAAGTAATTTGCAGTGAAGGATAACACGAATAATTTCTTTCCTTTCAGATTAAATACCATGTTTTGTTAATTCTTAAATGCATATTTTCCATATTTAACATAAGGTAAAGATCTTATAACACTTTTCTAATAAAGCCTGGAACTGCACTTAGTTTATGTACATAGAATATGGTTTGTAAAAGGCCTTTGCCTAATCCTGAGCTGGCAGAGCACATTCTGTTTATTTGTTACTATATTTAAGTAGTGCTGCACTTCTGGCACCAGGTTTTACATAGTCTAAAACAACACTCTCCAATAAAACTTTCTGTGATTATGGAAATGCTTTATATCTGTGCTGTCAAATACCGTAACTGTGCGGCTGTTGAGCACTTTAAATGTGTACCTGAGGAACTGAATTTTAAAATTTTTATTTCATTTCAATAAATTTAGAGTGAAATAGTGCCTGAAAGAAGTGAAAACATATATTCACACAAAAACTTGCACACAGATGTTCATAGCACCATTATTCATAATAGCCAAAAAGCAGAAACAACCACATGTCTATAAACTGATGAATGGGTAAACAAAAGGTGGTATATCCATACTATGGAATATTATTTGGCAGTAAGAAGGAATGCAGTACTGGTACATGTTACAACATATGTGAACCTTGAAAACATTAAGTGAAAGAAGCCAGTCATAAAAGACCACATATTGTATGATTCCATTTATATGAAATGTCTGTAATAGGCAAATCTGTAGAGACAGAAGGTAAATTGGTTGTCTAGGTCTGGGAGGATTGGGAGAACAGAGAAGGAGTGTGACTATTAAAGGTTTCTTTTTGTGGTGATGAAAATGTTCTAGAATTTGTTATGGTGATGGTTGCACAACTCTGAATATACTAAAAACCATTGAACTGTGTACTTTCAATGGTTGAATCTTTTTTTTTTTTTAAAGATGACCAGTAAGGGGATCTTAACCCTTGGTTTGGTGTTGTCAGCACCATGCTCACCCACTGAGCTAACCAGCCATCCCTATGCAGGATCCAAACCCGTGGCCTTGGTGTTATCAGCACCACACTGTCCCGAGTGAGCCACGGGACAGCCCCAATGGTTGAATCTTTTTTTTTTTTTAAAGATGACCAGTAAGGGGATCTTAACCCTTGGTTTGGTGTTGTCAGCACCATGCTCACCCACTGAGCTAACCAGCCATCCCTATACATTGAGACAATGGTGGGACATCCAGATGGTGCTTTCTTCCAGGGATCTGTAAATGTGGGCCTTTAGCTTGCATAAGTGGTTACAATAGATTTGGCTGTGTGAATTACTAGCTATGTCGAGGTTGTTTAAGCTCTCCTTATCTGTAACATGAAGATGATAATCACAATAACTGCATTGATTACAGTAAATATTAGCTGCTACTATTATTAAATTATCAGAATTAAATCTATGAAAGCAAGTGAGAAGGAAAGGAGAGATTTAGATGTAAATTAGTTACAGCTAATGGGCAAAGTAATATTTGCCCTTTCAGAGAACCGAAATATAAGCAGCCTTTTCTTTGTATACTTTCTTCACTCACCCATTTTTTTTTAATCCTAAATACTCAGAACATTTATTGTATGAAGGTTGGAACAAATCTAATGATTCTAACATTTCACAGAGTACCTGAAGTAAGATCCTATGTGAGTTAATTTGCCTTATTCATGTTAGGGAATGGCCAAATCCAGTGCTGCTGAAGCAACCAGAAGAAAGCAATTTGAATTTGCCTGTCTGGGATCCTCGGGTATGTGATTTATTATCGCATTTCATTAAACCTTTTAGGAAAAGGATGTTTCTCTGAATTACATTCTAAGATAATCTTATTCCTGCTCATCTTCCTTCTGTGCAACTATAGTCCTTTCCCTCCCTATGCTGTGTTTTTTTGGTGCAGATGATTTGGATGTCTCATGCCCTATCCAAATGTTATGTCATTAAAAATTGCCCATCTAAGGGCCGGCCCGGTGGCGCACTGGATAGTGCGCCGCTTAGGAAGCGCGGCGGCGCCCCCGCCCCCGGGATCCGCTCCCACATACAGAACGGCTCC
>NW_007732999.1:23969-32024 GCF_000696425.1 Galeopterus variegatus | reverse complement strand
AAAAAAAAAAAAAAAAAAAAATTGCCCATCTAAGGGCCGGCCCGGTGGCGCACTGGATAGTGCGCCGCTTAGGAAGCGCGGCGGCGCTCCCGCCCGAGGGTTCGGATCCCACATACAGACCGGTTCCCGTTCACTGGCTGAGCGAGGCGCGGGAGCAACACCGAGGTTTGCAATCCCGTTGCCGGTCCCCGGTCCGGTACGGGGGCAGCACTGAGGGTTGCGATCCGTTGCCGGACACGGAAAAAAAGACAAAAAGACAAAAAAAAAAAAACAAAAAAAAAATTGCCCATCTAAGACTAGATGAGTAGGTGTGTCAACCACAGTGTCATAATGAGAAACTGTCTTGCAAGTGATTAGCTACTAATAATAGTTAAAATACTAAAGTTTATAAAAAAAATTTACTTTGCAGTGCAATTTAAAGCGGATTCATGGTTCTAAGATAGCATAATTTTCATATACAGTAGTGCCCTCTTATCCACAGTTTAGCTTTATGTGCTGAATGTCAGTCCAAAAATATTAAATGGAAAATTCCAGAAATAAACAATCCATAAGTTTTAAATTGCATGCAGTTCTGAGTAGCGTGATGAAATCTCATACCATCCCGCTCTATCCTGCCTGGGATGTGAATCATTCTTTTGTCCAGTGTATCCGCGCTGTATACGCTACCCTCCCATTAGTCACTTAGTAGCTATCTTGGTTATCAGATCAAAGGAACATAGTATATGTAGGGTTCAATACTATTGGAGATTTCAGGTATCCACTGTGGGTCTTGGAATATATTCCTTGGAGATAAGGGGATACTACTGTACCTTGCATTTTAATTTGATTTTAGAATGAGTGCTCGTTCCTCTGGGTGACCAAGGGGAAGTTATCCACTGAATGGGTGCAGAAAAAGAATTGAGAACTATTGGACCAGATAATGCTTTTCTAAGTACAATACCTTGATCCTAAAAGACCATTGTTTATAAGATGTACTGTCAATTTAACAGCTTTTCTGAGGAAAAATAAACTTTTGCAGTTTCCTTTGACTTTGACTATCATACACATCTGACTTCAGAAATATATGTAATTGGGGAGGGAAAATGTAGTTCTTAGAATTGAGGAAATGTAGTATTAAATTTATATTTCATATTCTTCAGACTTTTGGGGAAATGAAGTGAGGACAACTGAAATAGGAGAATAGATCAATTATTCTGCTTCTAATTTCACAGGTAAATCCATCAGATAGGTATCATCTCATGCCCATAATCACCCCTGCCTACCCACAACAGAATTCTACGTATAATGTGTCCACCTCAACTCGAACAGTAATGGTAGAAGAATTTAAACAAGGTAAACACATTGGCCCTATTGCCCTTTGCATATTACCACAAGTTTTTGGTTGACAGCAATTTTATTACCTATTACAACTATGGATTGGCAGTTAGTTATATAAGACAAATTTCTAAAATTCTTTTAAATATGTGTATTTTTTCAGTAGTTAGTTTTCCAAAGTATATGGCGATACTATGGCCAAAAATGGAGCCAGCCCAGTCTGGCTCAATGTTAATTTTTGTGTTCTGAGAAACAATGTATTTATTTACATTTCGTTACTCAAGAATTTGGTGGGGTTAGAGATTTTGAGGGATAGAGTGATATAAGAGCTGGTCAATTGTCAAATCAGTCTTTTTTTCTTTTTTTTAATCTAGGTCTCGCAGTCACAGATGAAATTCTTCAAGGGAAATCAGATTGGTCCAAACTACTTGAGCCACCAAATTTCTTTCAGAAGTATAGGTATTTAAAATTTTGTGTTTTGTGTGTTTGTGTGAGAGTGTTTTCTTTGTTTTTTTGTTTTGTTTTGTTTTGTTTTTAAGAACATTAAAATTGCAGAGTTAATATATGATAGGTGACAGCCATTACATATATTTCTTAAACAAGGTAGAGAATAGGTTAGTATTCTACAAGTATGTAATCCAGAATTAGGTTTTTTTTAAGTGAATTGTTTTTGAATTGCAGGGTCTAGAATTAATTTTGTGAAAATCAGAGCATATTTTAATTTTCATAAACCTATATTAGCACTTTTGTTACTTGGGAGGGAGAAAGAATAAGTAATGATGGAAAAGCACACCCTAACAAAGTTTCTGGCTTTTTTCCTGATTGTTGGTGAAAATTCTTCGTAGACATTATATAGTATTGACTGCCAGTGCATCAACAGAAGAAAACCATCTAGAGTGGTAAGACTTATATTTCAAGTTCTCTACCTATTGTGTGATGGTGATAACATATTTATATGGTGCTTTACCATTTATAAAATACTTTCTTGATTTTCCAAATTATTATATCTTACTGTTGACCGATGTACTATGGAGCATATCATTAAGAAATGCCATAAATTAATGTTTTAGAATGTGGAGTGACATGAGATATGGATATATTTACAGATCTTGCTTTTTGTTGCCTCTCAGAGTCAGATTTAAGCAAAAATTTTAGGTGGTTTGGATGATTCTGATACCCAGCCTCTTACTGAATTTTCCATCCTTAGCATCATTTTTTCCGTCATCAAAACTTGAAGGAAAAGACATTTTATATTTCCTTTTAGTTTAAGAGATGGTGGCATGGAAGATTTCAGAATTTTAACCTGTCCACAGATATTTTTGGTCAAGGAGTAGTGTATTCTTTCTAGTGCATCTAAATTTATCACCTCTGCCTTCAGTACAAGTATATTCACATTCCTGGCTCCATCAAGTTGAAGCTGTTAGGCCACTATAGATGTTGGTACTTTCCTCCAATATGACTTCTGGAAAAGCAGAATATAACAATAGTGTCTTATTTTTACTTGAAGGGTTTAATGCTTATTTCATTGGCAATTAAAAGGACCCTGAAAATAGTCCTTTCACGAAAACTTTAATTTGTTTAAATCAGGAGTCAGGAAACTACCGTCTGGGCCAAATTCAGTCTGCCACTATTTTTTTATAAAGTCTTATTGGAACCCAGCCATGCTCGTTCATTTATATAAAGGTACTTCAAAAAGTTTGTGGAAAAAATTGAGTGGAAAGATAATATGTGTACCAGCCAGCCACTGAAAAAGAAGAAGATAATATGACTTTTTCCATGAGCTTTTTAAAGACCCCTTGTGTGTTGCCTGTGGCTGCTTCCATGCTTCACAGCAAAGTTGAATAGTTGCAACAAAGACTGTATGGCCCAAAAGCCTAAAATATTTATTATCTGTCCCTTTACAGAAAAAGTTTGCCAACCTCTCAGATAACACTGGGATAACTCAGATTTTTGTGTATCTACTGTTGAAGCACACACAATTATAATGTGTATGCTTTTGCAAGTGTTTGTAAAAATGTTCTTATAGTTATTCTAATTCATAAAGTTATTAATAATATAGCTGATATTGGTCATTTTTTTAAGGAAGGAAGATGAAGTCACAGAAATCTGATGAAACTTTGTACATTTTGTTAGTATCTGATCCAAATTTAGTGAATTTTTTTTAAATGCAAAGGCTAGTATTTTGTGAATATCAAAGCATGTTTATTTCATAAATTATGTGCCATTATGACTTTTTTGTTCATAATTTAAATATTTTTAGCCTTAGGGTTTAGGCATAAGATTTGAAAATGGAGGAAGAGTAGTGACCAGATTAACCAACAGTTTTTGTTCATGCTGAAGTGGGGTACATTAGATACAGCAATGCATTAAATAGATCAGTTCTTCTAAATAAAGGAGAATACAAAGAAACTCATTAAATAACTTGTCATTTACCTGAATGGTATTTTAAACAGAGTCTCTTTAACATATTGGGCTGAATTTTTTAAATGCATGTATAAAGCTTCATAGGTAATATGCTGTTTGATTTATCTGAGTGTAGCTTCCTAACTTAATATGTTCGTAAGAAAAATCTTGTTCACTGTTCATTTTAGGGTTGGATTAGTAGAATCTAAAATTCGTGTACTTGTTGGAAACTTGGAGCGGAATGAATTTATTACTCTTGCCCATGTGAATCCCCAGTCATTTCCAGGAAATAAGGAACATCATAAAGAGTATGTTAATTGTTTTTTTTTTTTTAATGTTATATTCCTTTTTGTGTGTGTGTGGCTGGCTGGTAATGGATCTGAATCCTTCACCTTCCTGTTATGACAGTACACTCTAAACAAGTGAGCTAACCGGCAAGCCCTTATATTTCTTAAATTATGTTGTTTGGCATGTGCATTGTTCAGATCGGTTGTGAGATTATTGTTTAACAGGCATTGGGGGTCGATACATTATATGCTTGAGTATGCACTCTAAACAAGTGAGCTAACCGGCAAGCCCTTATATTTCTTAAATTATGTTGTTTGGCATATGCATTGTTCAGATCGGTTGTGAGATTATTGTTTAACAGGCATTGGGGGTCGATACATTATATGCTTGAGTATGAGTTAAAAGTAAGTACATACTACTTTGGTAGCTCATAGACCCCAGCAAAAACTCCATCACAATATTTGGAGCATCTTTAAGTATATATTCAGTAAGTCATTTTCAAAATCACTTAATCGTCTTTAGGACAGCACAGCATCTGGATGTCAGTTTAAGAAGTTGGCAAAACACTGAAATCTGTATTTATGAGATAGAACAGACATAGAGACCAAGTTTTAATTACCAAACAGCATCTGTAAAATTGTAAAAAATTAATGGAAATTCTTAAATTTTACTTTATAGCAACAATTACGTATCAATGTGGTTCCTCGGAATAATTTTTCGGAGAGTAGAAAATGCAGAAAGTGTTAACATAGACTTGACATATGATATACAGTCATTTACTGATACAGGTAAGATTTTGTCATCATAGAGCTGTGGTTCTCAACCTTGGCTGTAACTCAGTATCATCTGCCTAGGAGCTGGCTGGTTATATTTCTTAAAGTTCCACAATTGGTTAAATGTATATAGTACACCCATATTGTGGAAATCTGTGCTATTAAAAAAAAAAAGGGAAGGTATGAAGAAACAATTTCCAAGATACATTAAGTAGGGGGAAAGTTGCAGAACAATGTGTATAATGTGCTCCCATTTATATAAATAAAAAAAGTATGCATGTTTGCTTACAAATGCATCTCTGGAAGGAAACTTAGTTTAAAAGGAAAAAAAAACTGGCAAAGGTGTTTGCTTCTAGATCAGGGAACCAGTGTGTCTTAGGGATAGGGGTGAGGAGATTTCACTAAATAATCTTAAACCCTTTGAGTTTTGTACTATGTAAATGTATTATCTGTTTTAAAACAAAAAGAAAGAAAACTTAAACTCTACAGGTGATTCTTTGTGTGCACAGCCAGGGTTTGTAATCACAGTCATAAAGATGACTTGATTTTTATGTTTTTTATATGAAATAAGTATCAGTAGGTACAGATTTACTGAATATGTTTCAGGATCAGTGAAAGAGTCTTTCACATCTATCCCTTAATAACACCTCGTTGGAATATCTTAATATATCTGTTACAAATTTGGGCTTGTCTTAATCTGGAATAGTGTACATCATACTATGAATATTCTTAGTTTGGCTCATTGGAGTTTTCTAAATTCTTTTGAGCTAGTCTTCACACTTACGAAAAGTCAGATTCCTGTGCCTCACCTTAGAACCATTAAATCACACTCTGAGGATAGAGCCAGAGAATCTGCAACTTGAACAAGCACTCCTCATAATTCTTTTATAAGCAGTCTGGAATGAAAACATAGATATAAATTTTTTTCATTCTGATTTGGGCTCCTATTTTTCAAAAAAGAGAGGGTTGGAAAGCTCTGTTGATTGTAGATTTATAAAATATTCTTTTTCCAGATAAGGAAACTTGAGGCCCCAAGAGATTAAATAATTTACCACATTTCACAGTAGTTGCTGTGCAAAACAAGCCTCCTCCCATTCTTGTCTTCATGGGCTTATAATCTAAACGGGTATTCACAATTAAAGTAAATTAACTAATTTGTGCAGTGGTTAATAAAACTAATTTTCTTATAAAGTGTAAAAAGCACTAGATTGTGAAGCTAGGGCTGTGTGTATTCTAATCCTGGCAAAGTGTTCAGTGTTGAGTCTCATTTCCCCACCTACCTGTACAATAAAGATGTACTGTAGATGATTTCTGAAGTCTGGCATTCTGTGATTGGTGTGGGCTACAATAGTAAAAGAAGCCTTAAGGAGGGAGAGCTTGAATTGCATCTTGGATATTTGATATAAGAATAGCTTAGGTTTGGGCAAGTAATTATGAGGAAAGATTGCCTTTTGGGAAAATAGTGGAAAACAAGATTTGGAAAAAGCCTTTTTTCCATACGTTTATTTTGTTAATGACGTTTGATTATGAGATAATCATAGAAGATTGACATGAAAAGAATAGTTGATTTTTGGATAGGATGTGACGTGATGGAAATATTTTAGAAATACTCATATTTGTTTTATAAGAGGTGCATGTGTTGGGTTGGTGTGAAATATTGATGTTATATGCATTGCAGAAAAAGAAACAGAGCCCTTGGTTCAGAGAGAAGTTTCCCATTTAACATATTAACATTGTTACAGTGTACAGACAGGCAAACAATATAAACATGCTAAAGGAGGGAATGAAAATTGAAGCAACTCATGTAAAGAAAAAACAACTTCATCATTACCTTCCAGCAGAGATTCTTCAAAAAAAGAAAAAGGTGAGTTTGTAATCTTAACTCTCCACTCAGACAAATGATCCTGGGACCAAATTTACATTCTTACAGCCCCCAAACCTATTGAGAAAAAGAAGGAAAGTATAGACAATTCAATCTAGGACTAAAATCTCACCTTCATTAATCACAAGAGATAATTTGCTTATATGTACTTCAGAATTGAAATCAATCTTTATGTTCTCATTTGCTTTTTTAAATCCTAAAAGCTTTCCTTTCTTTCAGCAAAGTCTCTATGATATCAATCGAAGTTCAGGTGGACTTCAATCCAAAAGATCATCTCTGGATAGCAATTGTCTGGATAGCTCCAGAGACACTGATAATGGGACACCTTTTAATTCTCCAGTGTCTACAAACAAACCTTCCAAGTCTGATAGTCCTCCTGCAGGAGAAACGGAAAGGTCTGTATTTCAAAATTGTCCTTTCAGCCTTCCATTCAGTTTATTTGAGGATAATGTGAACTTTTCTATATTTGCTAAATGCCCTTTTAGTGGTTAAAAGATTATATTTTACCAGCTGCTGGTCAGTTTCTTGTTTAGAAATACTTGACAATTTCTGGTAATCCTGTGGGAGTTAATATGAAGATTCTTCAAAAAGTTCATGGAAAAATAGAATTAAAAGATACTACAAATCTTTCCATGAACTTTTTGAAGACCCCCTCCTGCAGGCTTATGAGCACGCAAGTCTAGATAAATACACAGAAATACACAGGTTTTGTGCTTAAATTTTTCTCTTAATTCTCACTGGGTTCTTTGCCTTATTTCTCTCCTTTTACTTCAGTGAAATGTTAAAGTAGGAGTACTTAACAGAAGTAATCCTAAATGCTAGAATAAAAGTGTTTAAATAAGTAATATTTAAATCACTTAATGATGATAATTTTAACACTTATTAGGAATAGTGCTGAGCCTGCTGCTGTAATTGTAGAGAAGCCACTGAGTGTCCCACCAGCTCAAGGACTATCTATTCCAGTCATTGGTGCAAGTAGGTATCTAAACTTATTAGTAATGATTCTATTACATAAATATTTAATTATTAAAATCTTTTTTTTCCCTTTTCAGAAGTTGACTCTACAGTAAAAGCTGTATCGCCCCCAGCTGTGTGCACCATTCCTACTGTAGTAGGACGAAATGTCATTCCTAGAATCACAACACCCCACAACCCTGCCCAGGGACAGCATCTAAATGGAATGTCAAATATTACTAAGAACATTACCACCAAGAGATCCCATTCCCCATCCATAGATGGGACTTCTAAGAGGTTGAAAGACATAGAAAAGGTAGAGTTACAACTTTGATGGTCATTCAGTAGTTTATTTTTTAATAAGTTAACTTAAAATGGAGCTGGCCAGTTAGCTCAGTTGGTTAGAGCACAATGTTGATAACACCAAGGTTCAGGGCCAGC
>NW_007732999.1:0-23959 GCF_000696425.1 Galeopterus variegatus | reverse complement strand
GCACTGCTACAGTGCGCTGCTTGGGAGCGCGGCGGCGCTCCCGCCGAGGGTTCGGATCCCACATACAGACCAGTTCCCGCTCACTGGCTGAGCGAGGGGCGGGCGCGGCACCAAGGGTTGCGATCCCATTGCCGGTCCCGGTCCGGTACGGGGGCGACACTGAGGTTGCGGTCCGTTGCCGGACACGAAAAAAGACAAAAAGGATAACACCAAGTTTCAGATCATCATGCTGGCCAGCCACTCAAAGAAATAAAAAATGAAGTTAACTTAATACCAAAGAAACTCATAGTTCTCCATAGATTTGTTAGTGTTCCATTAGGAGTTGACTGTTTGAAAGAGTATTTGCCCACACTCTAAAGGAACCATATTAATTGTTCATCCTAAATTGAAATTACTAATGTGTCTGAAAATTTGAAATATTGTTATAAGTTTCTCTTTGACTTATAGAAGTCATTATTGGTAACTAAATTTTCTTAGTAGTATTTCTTATGTTATAATGTTGATCTCCCCTGCTTCCAGTAGGTGGTGCTGAAACTGTGTTTTATTTGTTAGAATCTAAATTGATTTAACCGAAAACATCTCTCACACTGTAGAAATTAAAGGTGGCAGGTGAATTTAATCTAATTTAAATTATCTTCTCTCACCAACCCACATTTGTGGTAGCTTTTGATAATAGCCTAGTCCCTAATTAGTTTCTTGGTTTATGTAGATTTGTATGGTTTTTATAGGGACATGATAGCAACTTATTTTAATGTTTATATTTTAGTTCATTCGACTTGAATCAACATTTAAGGACTCCCGTGCTGCTGAAGAGAGAAAAAGAAAACCAGTGGTAAATATAATTAATAGTGTGCTTCAGAATATTTACTTTTAAAGAGCCACGTATCAGGAAAAGTACAGGTTGAGTATTCCTTATGTGAAATGCTTGGGATCAGAAGCGTTTCTGACTTTGGAATATTTGTGTACACCTACTGGTTGAATATGTCTAATCCAGAAATCTGAAATCCAAAATGCTCCAATGAGTATTTCCTTTGAGCATGACCTTTGAGTTTCATGTTGGTGCTCAAAACATTTCGGATTTTCAGATTACGGATGCTCAACCTGTACTATATTAGAAAGTAGGTCAGATTAGATCAGGTTTTGGTTACGCTTTATTTCAAGTAGGAATAAACCTCTGCATGTAGAAAAGAAAGTTTTCATTCGTATATAATTCTTCTGTTTTTAGGATGCCATTGGAGGAGAATCTATGCCTATTCCAACTATTGATACATCACGCAAAAAGGTAAAAGTCTTCATAGGCAAATACATGGGTAAAAACTCAGGTAGTCTACAGGTACAAAAAGCTTGTTAAGAGCCTAGCACTGGGAAGAAAATAAAAGAGAGAGAGAAAAGAAAGCCTAGCACTGGAAAGGGAAGAGGTACGATTTTGTCCTGTCCTCAGGGACCAGCAGTATAGTTGGGGTTGGAGATAGCAAACAAAGTATATTGTCCTGAATGTACATACCTCAGAAGTCTAGAAAAGAGGGAATAGTTTAAGATGACTTCATGGTTTATTTAGATTATTTTCACCCTTTGTTTTTTTTTTTTTGTCTTTTTTCCGTGTCCGGCAACAGATCGCAACCCTCAGTGTTGCCCCCATACCGGACCGGGGACCGGCAACGGGATTGCAACCCTCAGTGTTGCTCCCGCGCCTCGCTCAGCCAGTGAGTGGGAACCAGTCTGTATGTGGGATCCGAACCCTCGGGCGGGAGCGCCGCCGCGCTTCCCAAGCGGCGCACTATCCAGTGCACCACCGGGCCGGCCCCACCCTTTGTTTTTTATTTATCTTCTAAGAAGCAGTTGGGTGCTCAGCAGAGAATTTTTTTTTTTTTGCTGGCCAGTACAGGGATCAAACCCTGGACCTTAGTGTTACCAGCACCATACTCTAACCAACTGAGCTAACTGGCTAGCTCCAGAAATTTCTTACCAACACCTGATAGCTTATCATTTGTTGTGTACCACTGCTTACTGTGAAAATTTAGATTTGATCATTAGGAACCACACATATTAATATTTTGGAGGAACCAAATGTAGTACATAGTAAGTGCAGGTAACTCTTGAACAGTGTGGGGGTTGGGGTGCCGACCCCTGTGCAGTTGAATATCCGTGCATAATGCCACTTACATATGTCACATGCTTTCCGCAGGGGGGTTGCTGCCATGCACTGCACAGCCTAGCCCCACAGGTAACTACTTAACTACTAATAGCCTACTCTTAGGTAGGCTGCTTAACTGGTTAGGTATGTCATGTATTCATGTGTTGTTCAAGAGCTTACTGCATCTTTAAAACATTAGCTAGAGCCCCTAAATCTCAACTTAAAAATGTATTCTTTAAGAATTACTATTGAAACTAATAATATATAGTTTAAGCATGGTAAGCTAATAAGCAAGCGCTCAAAAATCAGCCTAGTGTAGATCAGAGGAAGTCCTTCTCTGAGAGTTTACAGTGAACAAAATGGCTTATTTTCACCCCTCCCATTAAAGAATAAGGTGCTTCTCATCATGATCAACTGTTACCCGGTCAGGTTCCCCAGGGTGTATTGGCCATTCTAAAGCAAAATAGTATCCTCATATGCTATTAGTTGTAGAATTTATAAAATTTCTCTTTTGACATAAGACTGAGTTATAAAAAAAATAGGTGTATAATTATGTGTGATAATGGAAAAAATTTGAGGTAGATATTAAAGTATAAAAGAGTGAAATGATATATCTGGGCTTTTAAATATTTCAAGTATGAAAGATAAGTGGATAAACCAAACAAATGTGGCAAGATTTTAATAATGTGTGAGGCTTGGTTATGGCATCTAAATCTTCATTGCCCTATTCTCTACTTGTGTGTATATCTGAAATTATTTGTAATGGTTTTGAACGGATGTAGTTATGAGATAGATAATTGTTTAGTGAAGGTAACATAAGGGGAAAATTAACTTCTACAGTATTCTCTTGACAAGAAACTAAGTTTTTATGGCACAAAAGTTTGTATTTAGGGGTCTTTCTTTGTTTCTTGGTTTCTTAGATTTTGCCCTTATTCTATAATAATCTTTAGTGTCCTCAGAATTCCTCACACAGATATAGCTGAATATCACCATCATCAAAGTTACATAGCCTGACTACAAAGTTGAGTTTTCCTGAAAACTTGATTATCTCACAATTCGTTTACAGTGTTCTTCTCCATGAGTGGATTACAGAAATTAAGGGAGGGACATAACTCTCAGACATCAAATTTTCCTCCATAACACACACTCATTTTTCACCTCACACCCCAAGAGTTTCCTGTTTAGTCACCAAGCACTTCCTATTTCTCTTTACCATTGCCTGACTTTAAGGAGGACTGTGTTCTTCACACATTTCTCAGTCAAGAGTATCAGTTGATTTAACAAAATCTTCTTTTCCTATACATACCACCAAAAGCAAGAAATGAACACTGGAAGATATATTTAACACACACTTGAGTGTTTAGGAGGTTAAGGGATTTGGAGAAAAACTCAGAGTTATGTGAGTGATATACTAGGTGGGCCTTTATAATATGTATGTATATGCTTTTCCTTTTTTGTTTCTATTTCTTTGTAATAGAGACTACCCAGTAAAGAACTACCAGACTCATCATCTCCAGTTCCAGCAAATAACATCCGTGTCATCAAAAATTCCATTCGACTGACCCTTAATCGGTAAAAGCAGTGCCTCCTCACTTAAGTGAACATACAATCATGTAGTGGCATAGATGCAGCCGCTCTTATTAAAATAGAAGTGGCTGTCATACATAAAATAAGGTGAAAGTTACAGTCATCAGCCTAGCAACCTTGAAGTGGTTTTTCAACTCTCACACTTTGACCTGCAGATGCTGTAGCATTCTGTCACTGATTGCTACATATACTTCTCTGAGGATCACCTGCTATCAAATTGTCATCTACAATATTATGGTTTTGCATTTGGGGGTTTTACTGCCTTAACTTTTGATGCTTGTTTCTCTGTTATGGGAACCAGTTCTTGGCCACCTGGACACTGATAAAACAAGTCCTGAACTCCTTTTTTTTTTTTTAAAGTCTCATGTTGTAATCATTGTATAGAGCTGAAAAAGTTGAAAAAAAAAAATTGTCTTGTAATTTTCCAAGTGTTAACACATTTACTTCAGCATTGAAGCCACTTTGTGAAACCTGAGATAAATGAATGTGAGGTATCTTTTCTGCTTTCCTCATTTGTGTAGATGTACTGTCCTGTTGATTTAAATTATTTTTTCCAGATTGGCACATGGAATATTTAAACTTTTATTTTTTGTGTGCCTTTCTGTCAAAATGTTGCATAATTACCAGGGAGGATTAGTCCAGTGATTACATAAGAATTGGGCACCATAAATTCTCTATATTTTGCCTCCCATGGAGGCCTTAGAAATGCATCTTTATTAAAAATTAAAATATAACCAGGATACTGAAAGTCAGTATATGAATGGTAAAATTGTTACATATCCTATCTCATGTCATTCTTGTTAGTTGATTGATATTTTTTACTGAGGAGCAACTCATTTCAGCATCAACAATAAGATACCTTTAAGTATGGCAAACTTGTATTTTTGAGATGTAAAATTAACTCAGCATGATAATTCCTGACCATTACTTACCCCACAACTTCAAACAGTTTCTTCACGGACTAGGCATGCAGAAATAAGCAGTGGATTTTATTGAGACCTAAAGGCATTTTTGAATGACATTGTTACCATTAATTGGCTCAGGACCTTTGTAATTTTTATTTAACTATATGAGTTGTCTTTTTTTACACTGCTTTTTTCAATGCATTTCTTAATATTTTTTTAAGTTTCATGAATGCATGCTCAGTTTATTAAAATCCATAACCATGTAATTCTTGTAATATGTTGATTCAGTGTTTTGTAAATGAAGTCGTATGTATTTTCAGAGTATTTTTGTATGTACTGTAAGATACCATCTTTTCAAAGAGAAACCTTTAAAACCTTTACTGTCTGTCTTTAGTCTAATTTTTTAAATATGGATTATGCTTGAATTATTATATTTAAAATGAAAATGTATGGATTGCACAGCCTGGAATGCCAGTAGATATTACCTTCTTCAGCTCTCACTTAACATTAGTATTTCCAGTAGGAAAAACACAAAATGCTACACTTAATAATGCAGGGGAAATACCCACCATCTAGCCAGGAGAGAAATAGCAGTTCATTCTCTCTTGCAAACCCTTTACTGTTGAGTTGAAGTTCTTGAATTCCAGTTGTCAGCAGTATCTTTCCCTCTCCCACTCTTGTTCTCTGACCTCTATGTCTCTGAAATGCATATTCTAGTGTTTAACTTGTACAAAGGAAAATACGAAAGAAACTTCTCAGAAGTAAAAAAGAGCAAGAAAAAGCGATTGTTCCATTATTCACTTTTTACATAGCTGCGAAAGACAAGAGTAAAATCCCATAACCAAATTGTAGCTTCTTTGGCGAAGCCATTCACTTAGCTGACCCTTTTCCTTTATTCAAATATTTTGGGATTTGTTCTACAAATATTCTATTTTAGCAGAACTGAATGATTATGAAAGGACTGAATAATTGTCACCTGACTTCAAACTGAAAAATTCTTTAGTAAGGGATTTGATTAAATTTTATATGCTTGATGTGTGTGCATTTCTGTATTTAATATCCCCTGCTTTTAAATCAGCCTTCAAAGTCTCTTTAAGAATTCCTATACATCCATGTTTACCCTATTATGTTAACAGATTCTTTGGAGTGACTAGTGAGTTTTACTTTAGCAAGAAAGCAACAAGCCTAATATTTGTACTGTAGTATAGTTATTTCTTTTGTATTGAGTCCATTCAACATGGTTGATGGCTGAACATTAGAATCCTCAAAGATAGCATTCTTCAATTGGTAATTAAGGAGTTGATTAGATGCTTTTGAGGTGAGGGGTTTGGTCAGAAATGAAGTGTTTTCTATCCTGACCAGTAGGTAAAACTTTCAGTAAGTACATTTTGTTACCATAGTAGGAGGCCTCCATTGTACTGGTTCCAAGTAAGTAAAAGGAGAAGGTATAGCCCAGGATTGTATGTTATGTTCAGACACACTAAGTACACGTGTTTGTTTTCAAGTGTGAAACTACACCTAGAAATTTATTTTATAAAGTCAAATAGCCTATTCCTCAATATATAGACACATGTTCGTTTTTACAAGGTTATTAAATTTTAATCTGCTCATTTTTTAGTGACTAGCTATGGAAAATAACTATTTTCCTTTGATATATACTATCTGCTAATTTAAACCTTAGGGACTTAACCCAATTTGAGATAGAAGGTACATGGCTCAAAACCTTGTAAAATTGAAGCAGGAGAATGAATTTTAAAAGTCTACGTTGGTCCTTAAAATAAGAGTAACTTTGTCTTAAGGCAGCAATTTAGTAGCATTATTAAAAGGCTTACTTAAGTAGCAATTAAGTGAAGATGGGCAATGTCAAAATGGGCTGAACGTATTTTACACTGTGTCCCACAGCTTTGAAATAGAAATTCCTAACTTGGGGATTGTGAACCCTTAGGGAATTTGTAATTGTATATAAGAAGTTTTTGCTTATATGCATTTTTCTGGGTGGAAGTTCATAGCTTTCATCAGCTTCTGAATGCGGTTTATGACCCAAAAAAGATGGATGGGGGTTAGGAACCACCAGGATTGAATAATTCTGGAATATTTAGAATTTCCTCCATTTGATTTTGCTGGCTCTTAACTAGTAAAATGGCCTGATGGAGGACTCTGGAACACTGAATTTCTAAGTTTCTTTACATAAGAGGAAGCATCATAACATCGTTGGCATGTAAAAAATGCTTACTATCAGATTTACAAATATCCTCATGTTAATTTAGATTCATTAACAGGGTCAAACTTCAGTTCAACAAATTTCAACGTAAGATTGATCAGAGTACAATAGCTTAGAATGATAATTAGAGATAGTTGAAAATAGAATAAATCATTAAAGATTGTAACCCATTGAGTTCAGGCCAGAACAGACTGTATAAACCAATAAATAGGAGACCTCTAGTTAAATATTTTTTCTATAAATAAAATTGTGTGTGTGTTTAAATAAACTACCCATTAAATTGTCCAAAGCTTAGAATTTAAGTTGGTCATGATGATAGTTACAAATAGTGCAGATGATGGAAGAAAACCATTCTCGATAATGGTAACTATTTCCCTAGGATTTTTAAAAAGAATTGTACAAGGTCACATCCTTCTCAAATTCCTTATTTTTTCTGAAATAATTTTATATTTGAAATTAGTTGAACATAAGATTATCATAATCAAGCTTGCTATAATTTTTAAGCTATTGCTGCATTTTAGCAAAGACCCACATAATTTCCTTATAAAGTACTTAGGATATCTTTGAGGTAAATGGTGCTACATCACTCCACAGTATTATGTAAAAATGAATGCAGCTGCTGTTCCTTTTAGATAGCTGTTTGTGTAGTTCATATTTTTCCTGCCTTTTATTTGGATTGTCTTATTTCTTAGTTGTACATATGAGCCTCATTATTTGTCTGGAATAAGTAATCAAATAAACTTGCTTTGATAAATAGGTGATGATTGAGTGATATTATTGGGGAGTAATGCAAAAATACCAAGTCTTTACTTAGCTATTTTTCAAACTGACAACCAGTTTGGTCATTTACCACTCAGACTCTTAATGGTAGATAATGGTATCCACTACCCACTTAAAATGAAAGCAAAACTCAGACTCAGTTTGCCTCACAGAATCATTTAGTAATCATTTATTAGAAGTAGTAGCACAACAGTTTATATAATCTGCTCTGTAAGCTTAAAGTCCCAACTTTCTTCTCTTTTTGGGTGGTCTAACCACACTTTCATGAAAGGGTCACTTGAGGTATCTGTGTCAATTATTGGGGGCAAAGTTCTGTCACCCTTGTGGTCAGCATGAGGCAAACAGTCCTCTGTACTAATGGCTGGACACGGGTATGTTTAGCACTTAAGCCTTGGGTACCATTCATACAAGAATGGGTTACAGGGCTTGTTATGTTTTCATACCTCCTCTTGTAAAAATGGACTGACTTGCTTGTAGCCAATCCACATACTAGTTCTGAATTCACAGATGAGAACTTGTGTCTGCATAATTAAGATTATTAGCAAGCCACTCATGGCACCAATGGAAACACATTTGACATTTATTAAGTTAATTAGCAAAGTCTCCTGTATTGAGCTAGCTGTTGATAACAAAGGCTTCTGGTAGTCACTTGTGAAGTGTGGGCCTCCTGATTGGTGTTGCCAGCTGGCCATCCCTGGAGTATAAATTTCCAATTGGGGCAATTCACGGTTCCTAGAATATAACTTATAACACAGTTATCACACTGTACTCAAATGTTTTGAAGTGAATTAACATTCTAACAGGTTCTTTGTGGATCTACATGCTCTATTAAGGGCAAAATATGATTTATTGCTTTTAAAACCCCTATTCTAAAAGCCATCTTTCTAACCATGTGATCCAGCCAAACTGTTTTACTTCTTCCAAGCCCTTTCTTACCAATCTTTGATTACTGACATTTTGGGCTTACTGCTGCATAGAGCCTTCCATGATACCCTGGCCAGAGTGAAATACTCTGCCTTTCCCAATATGTTACTTGTATCATATAACATTTAAATTATTCTAACTTGTGTAATGTTCAGTTTGCCTGTTTGTTTCCCTGATGAGATTATAGGTTTGAGAGTAATGACCTTTATCCAAAAATCTTTACGTAGTGAGTGCCCAGGAAATGTTGAAGAGGAAAACAAATGAGTCTCTGGTTTGGGGTTTGTTGTTGTTGTTGTTTCTTTAATTTGAATAGGATTCTCTTGAAGAAAGGCCAGATGAAGGAACCAAGATACAAGAAGGTAAACAAAACAGTAAAGGCCATTAAGACACATGTCTTCCAAACTTCAATTGCAACCCTTAGTAAGAAATAATTTTACATTGCCGGCCAGCACATGTGTACATATATATGAATATGTGTGTATATATAATTTATACATGCATACATACATATATAATTTAAACAAGCTCACAAAACAATGTTTCTCTTTGTGTGATACAGACTGATACTTTTATTCCATTTTTTTCAAGTGCTAGTTGTAATTTTACTGAGGTGATGTCACAACCTATCTTGAATCATGACCTACAATTTGAAATACACTGCATTAGAGGTTCTTTCCCCAAAAGTTCATCTCAAACTTGAGTTGTCTTTCTCTATTCTGTCTGTTCTATAACACAAATTATTATAGTAAATAGTTCAGGAAAGGAAAGTAGTATAAAGGAAGTGAGGGAAGTAAATGAAGTATAGATTTTCCTTTCTCCCAAGGAAAAACTCTTACCCCCAAATTTAACATCTTTGCATCGATTGACAATAAGGAGAAATGTAAAAGCCAAAAATTAGCAAAAAGCACAAATGGGGACATTTGAATGATATTCATTTCAACCTTGGTCAGTTGACCATGGCTGGCCAAGAGACAGCATTAATCCTCAGAGGGTGAACTGGGGTAAACTGAAGAATGACAGGGAAATCATATTAGCCAATATTTACTTGCTCAAGTGAGATGCATAAATCACTCATTTAGAAAAGTCTATTCTACACAGCTCTTATACAATATTCCAACAAGGCCCAGAAACTCAAGAATACTGTATTATAGGGGTCCAGTAGTAAAAGTATTACTACCTCCTGGGAAGTTCTAGACCATAATCATGAAGTGTTTAACATTTACTAAGCACATAACAATGTACTCTTTAAAATGTTATGGCTCTTAATCTTTATGAAGACTATGAGGTAGCACTATTATTTTTATTTTACAAGTGAGGAAATTGAGGCTTAGAAAGATTACATGATTGGCTCCAAACTGCATAACTATTAAAGTGGCAGACTCAGGCAGTATGATTCAAAGTCCTTAACCATATCTTCTGTCTATGAAAGAAGTTAGGTGGAGGTGTGCATCAAATCCCCACCACCCTATACCGTTCCATGGGGTCTGGCCAGCAGCAATGTTGGTCGTTTGTGCCAGGCTGCAGGGGGCACTGTGGCCTACTGCAGAGAGCCCAGTTCTAGCCCAGCTCTGCCACTTACACCTGTGTAACTTAAAAATAACACTTAACCCCTCTGTTTTGTATACTCCCATCCAAAACGCTTGCCCTTTGAACCTCACAGGGTAGCTACAACATAGAAATATCAGCTCCAAAAGATCAGCAGGGCTGTCCAAATAGGATGGACAGACAGACAACAGTAGATCTCCCAGGATAACAGCTGTGTAGCATTCCTTGACCATCAGGCCAGGTTGGAGCAGAAAGACAAAGGGATCCGGGAGGAATATCATCAAGAAATAGAAAAAGAAAGGAAAAGAAAATGAAGGCTTACAAGAATATAGTGAGAAAATATTAACACTACTGTCAAAGAACTTGATAAAAACCAAGCAAATTTTTAAAATAACACTTATTAATTTGAAAGAAGTCCAAAAGCTAAATAAAAAGGTAATGTAACTACAGTATAGCACATGGCTCAGCTGTGAATATTTACATAGTCTTAATAATGTAAGTAGAGAATATTGAACTAGCCAAAAATTGTAACTCCACTGAGAAGACAGAGGAGTGAGGGAGGACAGGATGTAAGGGAGCAAAATCCCCATCTTCAGTAGTGGTAAGTAGAAAGTATCTAAAGCTGAAAAATCTAGAATAGTGTAAACATGTTATTTAGAAAAATGTAAGTAAATAGTAGAACAGTATTAACATGTTGAAAATGATTGCCTCTAGGGAGCAGAAATCAAGAATAAGGAAGAGGAAGGTAGAAGATGACTTTTTTTAAAAAAATAAGACTTGTAGAGCCTTTTGACTTTTTTTTTTTTTTTTTTTTAGCAATGATGAGTGGTTGCTATGTTCTATTATTTTGTTTTTTTTTTATTTTGTCAATATACAATGTAGTTAGTTATTGTGTCCCATCACCAAAACCTCCCTCCCGCCTTTTGACTTTTAAACTGTTATATCCGCTATCTAACCAGCATGAGGTAGGAGAGAAATGTAGACTTTGAAGAAGAGACCTGCGTAGATACCTCAGTTACATCTCTCACCACCTGTGGGACCTTGGGCAAGCTGCTTAACCTCTTTGGGTTCTGGGCTACTAATCTGTAAAGTGGGAGAATCAATACCTATTTCATGGGAGAGGAAGTGAGTGACATGTTTAGGATGCTCCACCGCTGCACTGCCTGGGCTCAGATTCCAGATCTGGCAATTATTGACTGTGAGGAATTGTGGAAGTTACTTAATCTCTCTGGGCCTCAGTTTTCTCTTCTAAAAAAACAGTGATTATAATAAAAGAACCTACCTCAAAGAGTTACTAAATGGGTTAAAAGAGGCAATCGAAAAGTTCCTGGCACAGAGTTCAATAAATTACCTTGAAGCACTATGGGTTATATGAAATAGCGTATGTCATGCACTGTGTGTGGTGCTTGACCCACAACGGGCATCCCCTCTCTTAAAATACGTCACAAGAACCAGGGAAGAAAGCCAGTGTTTGTCTACTCAGCTGACTGAAGTAATAGATCTCCACCTCCCATGCAGTGGTGTGGAGATACGTGGCCCTCTCTGACACCAAGCCCCTCTCCAAACATACTTCTCAGAACAGTTGTTGTATTTGGAGAAATGTGTAGGATTCATTGAACACTTACAAAGTTTTACTGAATTGTTCTTCAGTCCACTTAAAGATGACAACAGGTTAGGCTGAGATGAGAGAAAGCTTATCCACCCCATCTCTGCAAAGCAGGGACGCCACCAATGTGTGACAGACGCTATACAGTGTCAGCAGGAATCCTGATTTCAGATCAGACTGCTCTATAAAACAGGCCTCCCGTGGAGAGATGGCCACAGGAATGACCTAAAGCCACACCCAGATGCACCTATACCTTATTACTCCCATCTCTCCTGGGAGTGAGACAATACTGTCTAACTCAGATCCCAAGTCACTTCCTGCCAGAGCTTCACAGCAGTTCAAAGAATTCTAAGTGCAGGTTCTTTCCAAAGAGACTGGTTTCTTGAAACTCTCAAGAAGTTAAACACCAGAAAAGAGGGGATTTCTGAAAGCCACCCACTAGGATGGCAACTGGTATTTGGCAGTTTCAAATATTAAGAAAAGAAAAGAAAAAAAATCAGCGTTGATTAGGCAGTATCTAATCTCCCTGAGCACAGGAAGTAAAGGCGATTGAGTCTGATTTGCAGGAGGCCCTGAATTTGCACAAAGCAGTCACTCCCCCAGCAAGGCCCACTCACTGCCTGTAGCGACGCCTGCTTTGCCTGCCTCCAGCTGAGCACACAAGAGGGAAAGCACCATTAAATTCCCTGCGAGCTCTGCAACCACTTAGCTGCACCAAGGTTACCAGGTGAAGGGGGTGGGGAAGGAGGAAAGGAGGGAAGAAAGGATGAGATCGGTTTGACAAGACTAAGTTGATGGGGCCCGTGGGATGCAGTAGCCATCAGACTATTCATTCTACAGATGTTTTTCTGAGCCCCCAACATCCACCAGGCATTGAGCTAGGCACTCAGGGCACAAACAAGAAAAAATTTGTCCCTACACTGAAGGACCCCTCAGATTGGTGGGAAGTTGGCTGACAAACATCTAGGTTATGCTTTGCTGTTGGGAGCACAGCAGTGGGACTCCTTAATTCTGCCTTGGTTAGGGCTGGTGTTGGGAAAGAATAACCCCAGGGTTGAAGGTTGTAGGACAATTAGGAGTTTTCCAGGCAAAAGTTGGGGGAGGTGGAAGGGTGGAAAGCAGTACAGAGGAAACCTCACTTGCAAAGTGGAGAGGTTCTGGAAACTGGATGTTGTGGGAGGTCGTGCAAAAGGAGTATTGGATGCATTTGGGGGAAAGGTGTAAGAAGAGGCTGGAAATGCAGGCAGAGTCCCGCTTCCCATGGATGGAGGGGGGGGAGGCAGGGAGACTGTTAGGAGGCTCCTGCTATGGTCCAGCGAAAAGATGGAGAGAAGGAAAAATAGGTCGCATATCGGAACACACTTCCAGAGCTTTCGGAGGTAGAAAGGATGGAATCTGCTGACAAACCGGATTAGGGGAGTGGAGGATAGTGTCCTTAACCAACTCTGAGAACACCAGGGGAGGCTGGGGGCAAGGGTCCTGAATCCGGACTTGATGGTGTTGACTTGGAGCTGCCCCACGTTCACCCACGTGGAGACATACAGTAGACCGTGGGGAACGCTGTCCTGGTCTGGAGCCCAGCAGAGAGGCCTGGCTGGGTGTGCAGGCACACGTGGCAGAGTCATCTTTGTAGATATTTGTTAGGAGGCAAGCCCGGTCCTCAGCCTCGTGAGAGGGGCTCTCCTGGGGAGGGACACCCCCGGTGTGCAGGCACACGTGGCAGAGTCATCTTTGTAGATATTTGTTAGGAGGCAAGCCCGGTCCCCAGCCTCGTGAGAGGGGCTCTCCTGGGGAGGGACACCCCCCCGCCTCTCCCCACTCCCTGCCCGAGGGAGAGGGGCAGCTTTCCTGATGGGTCTGTTTGGAGGAAGGAACTGAGCATGCGCAGACCCGCCCTGGGGGGCACCCCTTTTAGATCCTCCCACCAAGCGCTGAGTGGCTCCCTGGGGCCTGCGGGTGGGCTGGTCTATGGAGCAAGCCACTGTCTCCAATCCCGTACCAGTAATAAAGCGAATATTTTGATCTCGGTCTGTCTCCTACAAACTCACGAGGAAGAAAAGAGAGTTACGTATTGAAACCCACTACCAAACTCCCAACAATATTAATTTGTGTTTCTTTTGCTGTACTTTTCCCTCCTCTGCATCCCAAGCAGTTGGCCAGGCCTGTGGTAGTTCCTTTCCTGAGATGTTTTTGTAGGATAAGAAACAGACACTGCTTGTCTGTGCTTGGTGTTCCTGGGGTGGGGGCTTTAGAGCTCCAAGAGGAGAGAGAAAAGATTCTCCCCTGGGACTGGGAGAGAGGAAATAGCAGGTCCCAGAGGACTGGGGTCTGGGTGCTACCCTGTGTCAGCTCACTGGGGAGGTGACAAGTCCTCAAAGAGGGCAGTTGATCGGTGTCATTAGGAAGGCTGAATCCCAGGCCCAGGAGCAGTCACTTTGCCAAAGATTCCTTTGCTCTAAGCGGCATGGCCATTGAACCTGAAGGAACCATGCAGCAGGACCAGGGAACATCTCAGCAGTTATAAACATGAACCAAAGACCAATGGCCTTGCCTAGCAGGGCCTCACAGGAGGAGCTGACCTTGGCACCCCCCTAGGTGGAAGGGGGGATATTCAACAATTACTGAGTTAATTTCCTGCCAGCTCAGTAGAACTGGGGCTCAATGTTAGATTGAAGATAATTTAAATAAAGACAAGAAGTGTGTTATTTCCTTCACATCAGAGTTGGAAGACAGAGATTCACAGCTGCGACATGGTTATCAGAACAAAGAGGTGCTAGGAATACTGGAGGTGAGAATTTAGAGTGAAGCCAAGGAGTGTGAGCAAGGCCTAAGACAATCTCAGACTTAGGGGTAAGTAAAGAAAGAGCAGGCTGAGAAGGTGAAGTCAGCAAGACAGCAAAAGATAAAGAGGAGGGTTAACAGCATTAAATGCTGCAGAGGTCAACTAAGGTGAGCACTGAAAGGTAGTCATGTGATCTGGCATTTAGGAAGTCACTGATGAACTTAGCAGAGCAAGGCTGTGGAGGTAGTAAATGCAGGGAAGAAAGGTCACATTCTCAAGAAGAGTGGCAGGGAAGGAAAGGAGAGATCTGAGGTCATAGCTCAAGATGGAGGGGAGATTTATATTTAACTTGGGAGATTTCTAGACATGCCTTAACATTGAGGGGAAGGAGCCAATGGAACAATGGTAGATACTTTATAGCGCTAGATCCAGAAGATAGGAACATTTGCATGTGTTGAGATACTAGTCCTGGAAGGGAGTAAGAAAATGGAAAGGAAAGAAGTTGTGGTAGGCAGCTTCTAAGATGTGCTAATAATCTCTGCCTCCTGGTGTTCATGCCCTTGTGTAATCCCCTCCCCTTGAGTGGAAATTGGACTCATTAACTCACTCCTAACAAACAGAATACTGTTCAAGTGTGTGTCACTTCTGACATTAGTTTATAAAGACTGTGTCTTCCATCCTGGGTATGCTGTCTTATTCTCCCTTGGATTGCTCACCCTGGGGGAAGTCAGCTGCCATGTTATAAGGCAGCCTTCTGTAAAGGCCCACATGGGTGACCTTAGAATACTTCAGTCCCAAGTGATCCTTGAAATGACTGCGGCTCCAGCCAATAGCTTGATTGCAATCTTATGAGAGACGCTGAAGGTGACATACCCAACTAAACCACACCCAGAGTGCACAACTGTAAGGTAATAAATGTTTGTTGTTTTAAGACATTAAGTTGTGGTAATTTATTATGCAGCAATAGGTAGCTAATAAGGCAAGTTTGCACGCAGGGAAGGTGAACATTTGAGGGAGCATGAGCCTGAAAGTCTTCCATTTTCTGTGCTAAGAATAAGTTAAGAAGAGGAACAAAGGTTTGGCATGGCTACAGTGCAAGGCGGGAATTCAGCTGGCTAAGGATGCATAAAAGAATGGACCCATATTCATAAGAGCCCAACTGAGACTGGTGACAACAAAGTTGAAGCCACTGCAATATGCAGTTCAGAGATTGTTGTCCAACCACCTCAACACCCTGAACTGGAAGAGAATGGCTGTTGAAATGATCCAGGATTAGGAGTTTATAAGATGATGGAGTAGAAAGCCACAGAAGAAAATCAGTGGACAATGCTGGCAAGAGGCAGGTTGTAGTGACAGAACCACAGAAGGGGAACAAGACAAGGCTAAGTCATGGGTGGGCAGGCAGAAAATGGCAGTCTCAAGGAAGCTGATGAGTGCATGTGAAAAGCTTAAGAATGAGAGGAACGAAAAGACCCCAGCTCTGCTCCCCAGGGGCGCAGTTCCAGGTAACCAGATGATTCTGGTGTGCCTGTGGGTGCTGGTTGCTAAAATGACATGCCCTCCACCAGCTCCTCCAATCTGACTCAAGCCAGTCTGAGCTCCCTCTGTCCCATCACCAATAACACCAGGCTTCAGCCACGAAGAATTCCTGAGGTTCTGCTCTCGTTACGTCTGCCTGGATTGCCCTCCCTTCCTCCCCTATCCCTGTCTGTCCTTCATCTTCCCCTGACACAGTTCTTTTCAACTCTCAAGCTTGAGCTCAAGTTCTCCTTCCTTGGTGAATCCTCACAAATGTCCCCAGTCTGAATTAATATCTCTGCACAGCCGGCCCGGTGTCGCACCTGTTACAACTTTGTAGTTTGCCATACGTTATCACTGAGTAGAGGTTGGTGAATCCTCACAAATGTCCCCAGTCTGAATTAATATCTCTGCACAGCCGGCCCGGTGTTGCACCTGTTACAACCTTGTAGTTTGCCATATGTTATCACTGAGTAGAGAGGGCTTTCTGTGTTCCCCATTGGAAGGTGCTTCCTTGGAGGGTAGAAAGTGTGGGCCTGGACCTTTAGGTAGCTGATTTGCAGTTGGTGCTCAGAACTGAACTGGATCAAGCAGTTAAATAACAAGGCCGAAGACTCTAAGATCCAAAGTGAGCTGAGCAGACAGTAGGTGCCTGAGGAATTCAGAGACAAAAATGCAGTGGGAGAGAACTATCCGCTGAGCACTTGGGCCATTCTGCATCTGCTGACACTCACAACCGCCATGCAGGGTAGATGTACAGCTTTGAAAACTAAGCCTTGAAGGATCGGATGCTTGGCCATGACTTGTGTCTGTCCTCCCTAGTGTCTCATCAAGTGTCAAGACTACATTCCCTGAATATGCTGATGGCTCCCAGATTTTATCTCCAGCACAGACTGCTCCCATGCTGAAATCTAGCCACAATTCCCAACTGCCTATGAGGCCTGTCTAATAGACCTCTCAAACTTCACGTATCAAAAACAAACTCCAACCCAAAAGACACTGCTCCCACAGTTGTCTCCAGCCTGGTAAATGGCGACTCCACTGTACCAGTTCGAACTAAAAACTTTGACTCCTCTCCTACACATACCCACACCTGATCATCCTGTCGGCCCTTCCTGCCAGCGCCGCTGTAGAAGGTGTTGAAATTCTACCACGTACTCCCTGCACCAGCACCTCTCACCTGGACCACTGCATAAGCTCCTTACTACGCCCTGCTTCTGCGCATGCCCCCTTCAGCCTGTTCTCACCCCAGCAGGGAGATGATTTTCAAATTTCAATCTGAGCATTTCACTCTCCTGCTTAAAACCACCCTGTAATGCCCCATCTCAGAGTAAAAGCATAAATCCTCACAATGGCCTACCAGGCCCTGCGTGGGCCAGTCCCCCATCAGTCACCACTCTGATGTTTTAAATAGCTTTATTAAGATATAATTCACATACCATACAGCTCACCCATTTAAAACGTGCAATTGTATGGCTTTTAGTGTATTCACAGAGCTGTGCAGGCATCACCTCAGTGAATTTTAGAGTATTTCTACCATTTTGGAAAGAAACGCTGCAAGTCAACACTCCCCAACCTTAAGCAACCTGCTTTCTGTCTCTACAATCTGCCTGTTCTGGATATTTTATATTAACCTCTCTGATTTCATCTCCTACTCCTGAAACCCCCTTCTCCGCACCTCCCTCTCTTCTTCCTTGTGTGCCTTGAGCACTCCTGGCACACTCTCTTCTCGGGGCCTTTGCACCGACTGTTCCCTCCCCCGGAACACACTCTCCCCAGATCCCTGCACACCACACCTTCTCCTCCCCATGTCTCTGCTCAGATGCCACCTTCTCAGGGATGCCTTCCCTAACCTCCACGCAGAACAGCACTCCAGTGCCTCACACACCCACTTAATTTTTAAAAGAATATATTATTATATGGCACTAATCACCACATATTATGTATTTCTTTTTAAATTGTGTGTTTCCCCCTGCCACTCATGGAATGGAAGCTCCAGAGGCAGGGGTTTCATCTCTTTTATTCACTGTTACACCCTCAGTGCCTTGAACATCACCTGAAATGTAGGGCTACTCTATAAATACTGTCAAATGAATGACAGAAATGGGATTCAAACACCAGTCTGTCAGACCTTAAAACCTGTACTCTTAATTATTACACTCTGCAGAGGTTAGAAATTGGGAAGGATTTAAACAGGTGGTAAATGTAAGAAAGGTCTAAAGCCTCTGCTCAGTGTGGTGGGTGCTGGGGTATGTCTCCCAGCTCGTCCTTGCAGGCCAGGGGCGTTCATTCCCCTGCCACTGGGGCGTTGGCGGCCAGAGCTTGCAGCTGCACCTTCTGCAAGGCTTGCCCCAGGCTGGGGAGAGCTGCTCACCCCAGACCAGTGCTGCTTCCCTGGGCAGTCTACATCCAGTGGTCAAGCAGGGCTAGCAAGCCTGCCCTGAGCTCTGATCTCTAAGGGCCATCCCAGCTCCAGAGCTCTTTGTGGCATTGGCCGAGGCCTTTGGTGCTCGACTTCTCCGTCTGTCCTTCCTGCTCCCTTCCCTCTGCACAGGTGTTGGTCTTGAGAGCACTCCCCAATAAGCTTCCTGTGCACACATATCTGTCATGGACGCTATTTCCTGCCGGCCATCCCAGCTCCAGAGCTCTTTGTGGCATTGGCCGAGGCCTTTGGTGCTCGACTTCTCCCTCTGTCCTTCCTGCTCCCTTCCCTCTGCACAGGTGTTGGTCTTGAGAGCACTCCCCAATAAGCTTCCTGTGCACACATATCTTTCATGGACGCTATTTCCTGCAAGTCTCGACCTGTGGTGCTTAGAATCATTCATTCAATGGCTTTTCAGGGAAGTCAAAGCATCTTTGGGAAATTGGACACAGAACAAATAAGTTGGGCCCCTGAAAGCCACACCAACAACCAGGAAACCAATCCTACCTGTGTCTACATGGCCCTGGCTCATCATATCCCTCTTGACAAAATGACATGGAAAGGAAGAGAATGGGACATGTGTGCAGGATCCACGGTCACCTGTGTGGCTCTGGAGTAGCCCTAGGGGGGGAAACAGCTCCATTTCTTGCCCAACAGACTTGAGCTTGAGCTCCCTGTCTATCTAGATGGTGACTTCTCCCTGCTGAGCCAGAAGTCCAGTGACTCATGGGTCACCAGGGGCTCAATCAAAATTTCCTCTTTACTGCATACCCCAACCCCACACCAAGGACAGGAACATGGCTGCTGTGGGGGAGGAGAGAGAAGGAAAAAGTGAGTCAATCAAGAAGTGACAACCCCAAGGGGGCAGCAACATCCCTGCCTGAAGTCTACAGAGGAACGGGCAAAATCACAAAAATCATACCTGCCTGTCACCCTTTCCGGGGAATAAGAAATTAGAAGGTGGTACCTGCGCTAGTGTGGGAGCAGTCTGAGGGCAGGTATCATTTGTCATTTGTAATAACAAAGCCAAGGCTCATGTAGCAGAGACTATTGCCAATATCTGCTCTTAGCACTTCAAATATACTAGCTAATTTAATCCACCTAACAACACCACGAGGTAGGTACCATTATCATCACCCCCATTCTGCAGATGAGGAGACTGAGGCCCAGAAAGCTAAAGACCGGGTATCGAACTCACTGAGACCACACTGGTTGTTAAGTGGCTGGGGTGTGTACTCGGGGCTGAAGGCAGTGCCTGGGGCTTGGTGGGAACACACCACCCCTGTGGCCCTTCTCGCAGCTGGTCACATACCCCTCAGAGTGGTGAATGGCCCACCAGAAACCTGGGTGACAGAGAACATGGGTTAAGAAGAACTGTAGGGCTTTCTCTCCAAGCCCCGCTTCTTCCTGCCACCAGAAGCTAAGTGTGTCTCCCCTGGCTTGATTCAGGGTATCTGCTTTCTCTTTGGTGCATTCATTCTTTCCAGATTTTTTACTTTCTTTCCATTTGCTCACACGGGAAGGCCTGCTGGGGCAGAAGCATCACACGTGAGTTAAAGGAGAACAAGGCGCGAGGCCCGAGTGAGCCCTGAGTGTGGTGTCTGTGTTGTGGTTCTCGAGCTTCCTCCACGCGAGATCCGACTTCAGTGACACCCAGCAGGGCCCACGGAGACCTCATCACTTCCTCCCACAACAAAAGGTGTAAATAAAAGAATCCTCTCGTGGCCTGGCTGGTCCCTGTGCTGACTACAGCAAGATCTCTGTGGACGCTCCTATCCACTGCTGGTCCTTTTGGGGCATTACTGTGTCCCCATGCCCTGCCCAACACACACACAGGAATTTAGCTATTTGGGTTTCGCTGGGCATCTCTGGATAGTGTTGCTTATTATTCCAAATTTACCCCCTTGACCCAAAAGTGGGACCATCCCTTTAGGTTCCAGATTTTGAAGATATGAGAAAGTCCAAATTTAGCTAGACTGATGCTCCTCAAACTTTTTTTTTTATTATCACCCCTTAAGGAGCTTTGTCATATATTTTTTCCTAACTGCCCCTCTCCCTATGAATTTACTGTATATCAGCATATCTGAAGGCCACAAACCACACACACACACACACACCCCTCAAGAAACAATTTTCACCTACTTGGGAGCAATATCACCCATCAATAATATATGAGCTGGTTAGAGCGCAGCCTTGTAACACCAAGGTCACGAGTTCGGATCCCCATACCCAGCACTTTCTTCCTTTGGGGTGGTGATTGGAAACAATTTTCACCTACTTGGGAGCAATATCACCCATCAATAATATATGAGCTGGTTAGAGTGCAGCCTTATAACACCAAGGTCACGAGTTCGGATCCCCATACTTTCTTCCTTTGGGGTGGTGATTATTGACATCCCACCCCAACACTGCATTTCTTGCTCATGGTTACATATAAAGCCCCACCTGCCTCATGCAGTCAAACCTTAAACCTGAAGCAATTTCACTCCTAGGTAGTTACCCAAGAGAGTCAAGTGCATGTGACTACCAAAAGACTAGTACCAGAGTGTTCACAGCAGCTTTACTCAAAATAGCCAAAAGCTGGAAATAATCTCAATGATCTTCCACAAGAGAACAGATAAATGGGATATATTCATACAATGCAATATACTATCAATAAAAAGGAACTAGCTACTGCTACACGTGAAAACATAACGAGTGAAAGAAAACAGGTGCAAAAGAGTATATACTGCATGATTCCATATGTATGAAGTCCAAGCAAAACTAGTCCATGGTGACAGTCACAATAGTATGTACCTCTGGGAAGACTTAGAGGGAAATTTTTCTTCCCTATCTTGGGTTTAATGGTTGTTATGCAGGTGTGTAATTAGGTTAAGATGCATGTACTTATATAAAAATTTTAGCTATACACTTAAGGTTTGTGGTCTTAGTGTAAATTATACCTTAAAAATTTAAAGAAGTCCTTGAAATCTCCTTTAAAAAATTCAGTCAGAGGTGACTGGTTGAGATGCAGATTTCAGAGTCCCCTCCAGAGACCTCCTCCTTGGGGTGGGGCCAGGATTCTGAATGTTATCTAAGCCCCCAGGTAATTCCGATGCAGGTTATCCTGGAAGTGTACAGTAAGACCCGCTGGTCAAGAGTTTCAGAAGGATGTGTTTACCGCCTCCACTAGCTTCTTCGTCCACGTTCCCATTACATAAACCTAAAGGGTTTGAAGTGAACTGAACAAATGTTGCAAAATGTTCCCTTAGAAGCTGTGAGGAGCACAACAGAGGTGACCCAGACGTCCCATAAACTTAAATCAAATTAATGTGTGGACAAACTGGCCCCTAATGGTAAAGATTGTGGTGTTGGAAGCAAGAAACAGGCAATGAAAGGGGCCATTCAACTAAACAGTTTTTAATTGCTGCAACTGAGTATTCTGGCTCCAGCCCACCCTAGATCACTGTGCAGTGTGGAAGGCAGAGAATCATATTTGGACCCTAATACTAGCTCCTCCTGTTATGAGCTGTGTGACTTTGGGTAAGTTACTTGACAGCTCTGCTCTTCAGTTCTTCCTCTGTAAAGTGGGAAAAACAGAATTCATGGGATTGTTGTAAGGATTAAAAGAAACAAAGTATGTAAGTAAGAACCTTGTACAATGGGTATAAGAGGAAAAAAATCTTTTTCCCTCTACCCTCCTAAATTCACCAGTTGGGGCCCTGTACGTTAGACTGACAAAAGACAGATTAACAAGAGAAAAGCAAACATAAGTTTATTAACTTGTGCACCTTGCTTATGCAATGGAGCACTCAGAGATGAGTAACTCAAAGGGGTGGTTAGAATTTGAGCTTATAGGGCCGGCCCGGTGGCGCACTGCTACAGTGTGCCACTTGGGAGCATGGCGGCGCTCCCGCTGAGGGTTTGGATCCCACATATGGACCAAGTAAGAACCTTGTACAATGGGTATAAGAGGAAAAAAATCTTTTTCCCTCTACCCTCCTAAATTCACCAGTTGGGGCCCTGTACGTTAGACTGACAAAAGACAGATTAACAAGAGAAAAGCAAACATAAGTTTATTAACTTGTGCACCTTGCTTATGCAATGGAGCACTCAGAGATGAGTAACTCAAAGGGGTGGTTAGAATTTGAGCTTATATAGCATTTTAACAAAAGTTTAAAAATATATATATTTTTAAAAGAATACATTTTTAGAGAAGTGACAGGACAAAAAGGAAATGGACTTTGAGTTTCAAATTGTGGGAAGGCAAATGCCAGCAATGGAAGATAATGGCTAGTTCATGAGGTCTGTTGTGCAAATTCCTCTGGTGGTGTCCCCAGGCTGAGGGGGGTCTAGAGTTGTCTCAGATGACTACCTTCTGTTCTTCCTCATGGAGGGAAGGGCACCTTTACAAATTCATGTCCTGCTTTTAGGCATATAGGGTGAGGACAGAGAGCTTTTCTTGTATCTGCTTCTTCTCAGTGGTCTTCAGCTCAAAATAATCCTTATGCTAAAGTAGCATGTTTTGCTGTCCCCCTGTCTGGCATGCAGAAGGAGCTTGTTAAGTGTGGTTTTCTTCAATTTTTCACTAGCTTCAGCCCCTCATTTACACATTAAATATTTATTGGGCACCTATTCTGTGCCAAGCACTGTGGCTGGGGCCAGGGCTAGAGGAATGAATGAGATGTAGACACTCCCAGTAGATGGAGCAGGTAGAACAACCTGGGAGGACAGGCACTGGGGTACCCTGCAATAAGGGGTATCATATCCCCCAGTCTTGGGGGGTTAGGGAAGGCTTCCTAAGACTCTCCAGAGCTGAGTTTAGCAGGATAAATAGAAGTTGCCAGAAAGGCAAGTCACAAAGACAAAGGCCTGGGGTGAGGAGAAGCCCTAGCTATGTAAACTTTCTGGGTTCTCCTTCATGGGTGCATTAATTCAAAAGCCAGCTAGTGAGAGATTGTCTGTGTGCCAGGCACCAGGCCAATACTGTGAGGAACACAAGGGTGACCAAACTGTCCATACTCTTGGGAGACTCAGCATGTGAGTCAGTCCCTTCCCAAAGCACTAGGGTGGTAGAAAGCAGGGGAGGGGAATCACACATAATTTGTACCTATCCTGTGTTGCTAACCAACTGCTAGTCCTCAGAGGGGAAGGATGCCCCCAGGAGCTGGTAACAGTCTCTTACCATGGAAGGGACCAGCAAGCAGCACTGACTAGCCACGTTTCTAGCCACCTCTGTCCCCCTGAAATGACAGCATTCAGGAGATTCTTCTTCTTGAAAGCTAACTGTTAGGAAACATTCCATGAGTGACAGAAATCATGCTAGATCTCAGGTGGGTCCGCACCATCTCTCTTTTTCTGGCTATCTCAGGCAGGACACAAAGGCTGTCATGCCACCCTGTCATAAATCCAGCCTTCTGAAGAAAACTCATGATGCTTCAAGAAATTGGGCATCTTGTCTGGGACTGTGAGAGGTGGTTCATGCTCACTGGCATGCTAGTAGTAAATATTTAACATCAGCTCTCCAAGAAAAAAAAAGAAGCCCTGATTTGTGGT
>NW_007732998.1:116973-120242 GCF_000696425.1 Galeopterus variegatus | reverse complement strand
CTCTCAGGATCGCGCTGTTTCCTGACGCGGGCGCTCCAGACCCGCCGCCATTTTTTCTCCACAGGAGCATTTTTTACTCAATAGAAAAATAGAGAGAGAGGTTGCAAAATGTGAAGGAAGTGTCATAAATAGAAATATCAGACGGAAAACAAACAGAAATATGAAAAGGGGTGAAAAGTTGACATCTGGAATTCGGTTAAAAATTTTTGAAATGTATTTTTCTGTGAGTGTCTGTTGGTTCATGCCTACCTACAGGCAAAACATTACATTCTTCAAAGCTGTGGTTGAAATTCTGTCAGCTGTTATGTTCTCAATGAGTGTGCTTTTACTGTATCAGCTCAACATACAGAATAGGTATTTCCAGTATGCACACAATTTTTGATCTAAGAGTCTGTAATCTAGTAATTCTATGCACATGTATATATAGAGAATACATTGCATATATTATTATATAATATAATAAAAATTATACCAGGGTACTGCAAAAAGTTTTTGGGAAAATTGAATTAAAAGTTAATATGGGGCTGGATGGTTAGCACAGTTGGTTAGAGCACACCAAAGTTAAGGGTTCAGATCCCCATACTGACCTGTCCCCCCAAAAAACAAAACACAGCAAAAAACAACAACAAAAAGATAATACAAATCATTCCATAAACTTTTTGAAGATCCCTCATATTATATAATATTTATATATAACTACACAGATAATTTATATAATTTATGTTATATTATTATCAAAGTACTTTATAATATATAAAATATATATTTAATAGATTATGGGTTATATAGAGATAATATGTTGTTTTTGTACCAAAATTTGAATTATGAACTAAAATTCCCCAATTGACTGACCTTCGCATATTTTTATTTTAGCTCCTGTGCATTGTGCAAAGATGATGCTGGTTTTGTTCATGCTGGTAGAGATGTTGAAGACTGAGACACAGGTGCGCAAGATGGAAATATTCCAAACCCTGGGGATGAGAGGAGAGAAAGAGATGCCCCAATAAATCCCGTGTTCCCTGTGCACATCCTTTCATGATGTTAGTGCCATTTACCTTGAAAGGACCCTGAAAGTAAGACATCGTAGAGATGAGGGTGTGTATCAGCAGTCTAATTTCGGACATGCTCTGTAAGAAAATCATAATTTTATGTTCTTGGAAACAAAGGAAATATGATTCCCGGTTCTCTTTACACCAGGCAGAAGTAGAATTTAATCTTCGTCATGCAGGACGGAGGACTCTATTAGTTCGTTTCTGTTGCTTATGACAAAATTCAAGGAACTGGGTATTTTAAAAAGAAATCTAAATTTATTGCTTACAGTTTCTGAGTCTGAGAATTCCAAAGTCCAGGCAACACATTTGCTGAAGGCTTTGCTAGTGGCAGCGGTGACCCAGAGGTCTCACATGGCAGAAAACGGTGGAGCAGAGAGAGAGAGACTAACCTCCTCATTCTCTCTTTTTTTTAAAAAAAACCCTCCAAAGTACACCCATGACCAACATTTTTAACCCATTCACTATGGCATGTTCCTACAATCTAGTCACCTCTTCAAGGCCCCACCTTTCAATTACCATAATAGGTTTTCCCACCCTCTTAACAGTGTCACAGTGGGGGTCATGTTTCGGGGGGACAACCCATCCAAGGCATTCCACCCCTAGCTCACCAAAAGTCATGTTCTTGTCACATACAAATATATTCAATTTGTCACCACAGTGTTAACTCATTTGAGGGAGAAACCATGGAGAGCTGGCATCTCCCAGAATCAGGGAAACCAGCTGGGGTCTGAAAGTACGGAAAGGACCCCCTTTCACCACCCAGCACTTGGTACCCTTGTGGTTGCTGTTCAATCCTGCATCAATGGCTTATGCTGAAGCCAGGATGTGGTCACCCTGGGTGCCAGGATCCCGTACCCTCAGACTTGCTACTGAGCTGTTTGCATCTGGGCTTGAGAATTGCCCCTGAGCATGGCTGGGTTCTCAGGGAACCAGTGCTTTCTGTTGCATGTTTACTACAAGAAGATGACCCTTCCTCTTCTCCAACTCTTCCTGAAGTCTTCTAGTCTTCTGGCTTTTGGAAATTTAGGTGTTTTTTTGTTTTTATTCGGGTTCATATATGCCATATAAAACTTACCATTTTAATCATTTTTCAGTGTACAGTTCAGTGGCACTACAGACATTCATGCTGTTGTGTGATCATCACCACCTCCTATCTCAAGACCTCTTTTCATCTTGAAAAACTGAACTCTGTCCCCATTTAACTCCATATTTCACCTCCCCAGACCCTTGAAACTTCCATTCGATTTTCTGTCTTCATGAATTTGATGGCTCCAGTGCTGCGTATGAATAGAATCCTACAGTATTTGTGCTTTCTGTGACTGGTTTATTTTACTGAGCATCACGTCTTCAAGGTTCATCCACGTTGCACTATGTGTTGGAATTTCTTTCCTTTTTATGTCTGAATCATATTCCATTCCTTGGCTAGACCACATTATGCTTATTCGTTCATCTGTCGAGGGACACTGGGGTTGCCTGAGCATCACGTCTTCAAGGTTCATCCACGTTGCACTATGTGTTGGAATTTCTTTCCTTTTATGTCTGAATCATATTCCATTCCTTGGCTAGACCACATTATGCTTATTCGTTCATCTGTCGAGGGACACTGGGGTTGCTTCTACCTTTTGGCTGTTGTGAATGGTGCTGCAAGGAACATGAGTGTGCAAATTTCTGTCCAGGAAACTGTTTGCAAAACCTGTTGGTGTAAACCCAGAAGTACAATTGCTGAATCATATGGTAATTGTGTGTTTAACTTTTTGAGAAACTGCTATTTGGGGTTTCAAGATAGTTTTGGGCAGGAAACAAAAATCTCTCCTTGCAACCTCTGAGTGAAATTTGCTAGAGAGAGAGAGAGAAAGAGAGAGAGAGAGAGAGAGAGAAAATCTACTAATTCAGCTTCAGGATAAAAAGTGTTTGTTTCTTCCTGAAAAGCAAACCTTAGGGAGAGAAAGGGTGGAATTCTAGAAAGAACACAAAGATTAGTACATTAGTAAAGTATCCCACCATATCAGCCATCTACATTAAGAGACTCATTTCTTTTTTTTTTTTTTTTGTCTTTTATCTTTTTTCGTGTCCGGCAACGGATCGCAACCCTCAGTGTTGCCCCCGTACCGGACTGGGGACCAGCAACGGGATTGCAACCCTCGGTGCTGCTCCTGCGCCTCGCTCAGCCAGTGAGCGGGAACCGGTCTGTATGTGGGATCCGAACCCTCGGGTGGG
>NW_007732998.1:114540-115973 GCF_000696425.1 Galeopterus variegatus | reverse complement strand
GGGAGCGCCACCACGCTTCCCAAGCGGCGCACTTATCCAGTGCGCCACCGGGCCGGCCCAAAGAGACTCATTTCTGCACATTCAAAGTGCTCTCTCATTTTCAGGTTATATGAAAATTGAAATATATTCATTCCAAATCCAGAATCCAGTTGGGCATTATCTGTACAATTAAAAACAAATCCTGTTAGAAACTCCAAAGGGTTTAAAAGCTAACATCAGCTATAGAATATATGACTACAACCATAACTTGACCTGCACCATCTCATTGATAAGCCTTCTGGTATTTGATTGTTTGCTTACTATCCAGCCTGACTAGTTGGATTATGTCTGCCACAAGAAGAGTAACTGGGTATTTGTGGCTTTGATTCCTACCAGGATACTTTGCACACACAGCTGTGGATATTCCATGTATATTGTCAAAAGGAGGGGGGGAGACAGGTGCTGGGCATTTTCTGGAGGCAGGATCCCTGAGATTTAACATCTCATTCTTGATATATCCCATGTTCAACCAAACTTGAACCTCATGACATTCAGCAGCTGTCTTACAAATCAAGTCGCTGGGTTCTTTTTTCCCCCTTAATGTATCCTCCTTTAATCAAACATTTAGAAATTCTATTTGAGATCTCACTCCTGCTGATTACCATACGCTGACCACATTTCTAATGAGTGCAGCAAATCCAATACGGTCATGAAAGGAATATTTTTCAATGCCAACCCTAATTCTGAAGTGTATTTAATATTCATGCTCCGATTTTTCATGGCTTCGTGTTAAGCACGGCAAACTCTATTGCGGTAGNGTTCAACCAAACTTGAACCTCATGACATTCAGCAGCTGTCTTACAAATCAAGTCGCTGGGTTCTTTTTTCCCCCTTAATGTATCCTCCTTTAATCAAACATTTAGAAATTCTATTTGAGATCTCACTCCTGCTGATTACCATACGCTGACCACATTTCTAATGAGTGCAGCAAATCCAATACGGTCATGAAAGGAATATTTTTCAATGCCAACCCTAATTCTGAAGTGTATTTAATATTCATGCTCCGATTTTTCATGGCTTCGTGTTAAGCACGGCAAACTCTATTGCGGTAGTCGCTTTTACTTTAAAATGTGGGCATATTGTTGAATACCCAAGAAGTCTATGCAGAAACAAATCAATTTTCTGACTTTCTGTGTTCTTGCTGCTGCTGGAGAACTGTGACCATGGAGCCTTGTTATAATTCTACTTTTCTTATTAGCCTTCTGCAATAGACTGTGAACTCCTCAAGGGCGAAGATCTTTTATTTTTCATCTCTCTAATTTCATCAGCAGCAGAAAGCCTTGTATGAGGAATGTACTTAATAAGCATTGAAGGATAGAAGAAAGAAGGGAAGGCAGGGACAGAGGGGAAGGAAGACAGGGAAGGAGATGGGAAGGGGCAGAGGACGTGTCTAC
>NW_007732998.1:112214-113467 GCF_000696425.1 Galeopterus variegatus | reverse complement strand
TGAATGCTGGCAAGTGCAGCCTTAATCTTTCTTTGATTTTATTTTTCTCCATCGAACCCTAGAACTGAAATCTCTGCTCAGAGTCAAACTGAATTCATAGATTTAGGCAGAGGCAATTCCTCCATAATTAGAAAATTAGAATCATTGTTAAGGTTCTCCAGAGAAACAAAAGAGTAAGGAGATGAATGCATGCATAGATGGATACATAGTAGATAAACAGATGTANAACAAAAGAGTAAGGAGATGAATGCATGCATAGATGGATACATAGTAGATAAACAGATGTAGATAGATTTGTTAAAAAGGAATTGGCTCCAGTGATCAAGAAAGCGGACAAGTCTAAAATCTGCAGGGTGTCTCAGGAGACCACATTGACCTGATGTTGCAACAAGAGAGTCCAAAGGCCATTTGCTTTAAGAGTAAGTGTATCCAACTCAACTAAACAACATCCCCTTTATAAAGTTTAAGACAATTTCAAATGAAATTCCTAGTGGAAGATTTTCTAGAAGTCACTTAAATTTTATTGTCTACATTATCATTTTTATGGAAGTTGGAGAAGCTCTAGAGAAGTGAATTAACGTTGATCCTTTTGCTTGTAATAAAATAAAGAGCACCCTATTTTACCTGAGGGGACGTCTTCAAAATGACTTTTAAAGTAAAAATCATAAAAGTATATATATATATATATCTGCAAAGAAATCAATTCCTCCTTCCTGGAAAGAACAGCGTCTGTACTCAGTGCCCCTTTCCATCAGCCCCGGCTCAGCAATCTGCAGTTAGCAAGTTGTAAATTGGATTCCTAACATGGCAATAATAAACCATTCTTCAACGTCATTCCTTGCACGCTATGGTCTAAACCCCACAACCTTATTCCTCAGTGAAGCTCAGGTTCACCTTTCACAGAGTAATTATCTAAACAGCCCCAACTCCAGTGATGTATGGGCTGTACTCTTGCTGTGCTAAAATGGAAATGTGGATTAGAGCTCCCATTTTCAGGTTCAGAGCTCACACTGTACGTGCTGATTGATTTTTTAACTGTCCATTGCCTTAGCACCGGCCGATATGTACCATGCTATTTTGTCATACGCCAGATGTCTGTCCCTGCAGCCACAGAAACATAGGAGCATGTAAGTCTCTGGAATGCTTTATGAAAATTGGCTTGTTTGCTTCTCCTGTGAAACTTTCCCCCTGAATATGATTTTTCCCTGCAAGTCATGATTGAATATGGTTTTTTTTTTTTTTTTTTTTTTCCC
>NW_007732998.1:106824-111469 GCF_000696425.1 Galeopterus variegatus | reverse complement strand
TTTTTTTTTTTTTTTTTTTTTGCCAGCTGCGCTATATCTGCCAGTTTCTCTAGATTCATTGACACCTGTGTAGTGAGGGGAAAAATAATCAGTTTACTTGCGGGTATCCATGGAAACATATTGAATAGTTTAAATGAGTAATTGTGTGTGTGTGTGTGTGTGTGTGTTTTGCACTTTGTGAAATTTGCATTCGTGGCTCAAATACTCATGATATAAAAGAGATGCAAATTACCCTGGAATGTGCCTGGTCCTGATATCCATACCTGTATCTATTGCTAGTGAGTGCAGGTGGTCTTGTGATACAGAACTATCATCCTGCTGATCACCATATATAATATCTTACCCTCCCAACTTATCTGTGTCATCACCCCTGCTTACTAGCTTCATGGTGTTTATAGTGCTGTCAAATGGTCTTGTTTCTCTGTTTTCATGTTTATTTTATTTTTGTCCATTTATGCCCCTCAACATAAACTCAATGAGAGAGAAAGTTTTTGCATTTGCCTGTTCAATTGTGTAACCCCTGACTTAGTACCTGGTATACAGTAGGCACAAAATATATGTGGGTTGGAATAAAAAGAACCCAGCCAAGCATAGGAGAGCTTGCCCTCCCAGTGTCAGAATGAATGTATTTGTTTGAACTAATACCCACGTTAGCAATAACTTCCATAGTGAAAATGGGCTGGAGAGAAACCTGCATTTGTGTGTGTGCATGTGTGTGTGTGTGTGTGTGTGTGTGTGACAGAGAGAGATTTAATATATATGTATATGACATACATACATATATACTTATATGTACATACACCACACACACATATGCATGTATATACACACAAACGTACACAAAAGGGGCCTTCAAAAAGCTTATAAAAAGATTTATATTATTAATTCCACTTTTCCACAAACTTTATTTAAACTCATCGAGTTTATGAGCATGTGTTTATGGAGTGTGCACACACGTATATACATATACGCACACAAATATACATATATACACATATATCTCCAATGTGGTTTTTCATGGTTATTGCAAAGAGGTGGTAGTTGCTGCCAATACAGACATTCCTCGATTAACCCATCGCAAGTTAAAAATATTGTATGTCGAGAATGCATTTAACACATCTAACCTGCAAAATATGCTAATCTACCTTCCATGTGCTCAGAACACTTGCATTAGCATGCAGTTGGGCAAAATCATCTAACCCAAAAGCCTATTTTATAATAAAGTGTGAATATTTCATGTCATTCGGGGAATACTGTGCTTAATGTGAAAAATGGGATGGCTGTGTGGGCAGCAGAAAGCACCATCAAAAAATCATTTAAGTTGAGCCATCGGGAAGCTGGGGATTATCTGTACAGTGACAACTTTCCTGAACTCAGGAACAGGCTGGAGGGAATAGAACAACCTCCAAGGACCAACTGTGGCCACATGCCCAGAAATCATAAGGGAGGTATTAATAACATGAAATGACAGCTCACTGAAAATGGAAATAGTAAAGAAAAACATTTTCATCTTTCAAGGCTTAGGTTAAGAGGAGAAAAACATTTTAAACCCTCTGGCCTGAAAGGATTTCTCTATTTCCTTTCGAGGTAATTTAACAAAGTTTCATTTCCCATTTTATTTACAATGGTCTTTTGAAGGTCCTGAGGGACAGACTTTACCTTAAATGGTTTTTTGAACAAAAAGCAAATTCTCATATGCCTCTCATCTTAATCACGTCTACCTTTATTGGCAAGATTAGAGAACAAAAAACGAGAGAAATTGATACCAGTTTTGAGGAGGTTAATGTCTCTCTATATTCTGTCCTTGTCTGCCATGTGAGGATCACGTCTACCTTTATTGGCAAGATTAGAGAACAAAAAACGAGAGAAATTGATACCAGTTTGAGGAGGTTAATGTCTCTCTATATTCTGTCCTTGTCTGCCATGTGAGGTCCCAGCATTGCTGTAAAACCCCCACCAAAGGTTACTCACCAAATGTGTTCCCTGGACTTTGGATTTCCCAGACTTTGAAACTGTAAGCAGTAAATTTTGTTTTCTTTCTAAATCAGCCAGTTCAGTGTATTTTGATATAAGCAGCAGAAATGGACTAATACAGAAAATTGGTACCAGAAAAGTGGAGTATTGCTTGTAACAGGTACCTGAAAATGTGGAAGTGGCTTTGGAACTGGGTAAAGGGCAAAGGCTAGCAGAATTTGGAGGAGTAGGTTAGAAAAAGCCTAGCTGCTAGTGGGAGTTAAGACAAGAAAACCAGAGAAAGTTTGGAACGTCTTAAGGACTGGTTAAGTGGTGGCGAGCAGAATGCTGATATAAATGTGGACAGTAAAGGCCATGCTGATGAGGTCTCAGACAGAAATGAAGAACTTCTTGGGAACTGGGCAAGGGATCACGCTTGCTACAGCATAGCAAGGAACTTGGCTGCATCATGTCCATGCCCTACGGCTTTGTGGAAGTTGGAGCTTAAGAGCTGTGAACCAGAGTATTTCAAAGAAGAAATTTGTAAGCAGCAAAGCATTAAGGAAGTTGTGTGGCTGCTTGTAAAAGCCTACACTGAGTTACAGCAGGAAAGGCATGACGTAAAGCCAGAATCTAAAAGGGAAGCAGAGCATAAAGATTTGGAACATTTGCAGCCTGGCCATGTGGTAGAGAAGCAAAGAGCATTTTGGGGAGAAAAATGCAATGGTGCTAAGATGATTAGTACAAAAGAAAGGGATTGTCAAGAGATGGGGAGAAAGACTCCGAAGGCTTACAAAGTCTATGGGATCAACCCTTCCATCACAGGCCCAAAGACCTAGGGAAACAGAGTGGTCTTGAGGAACAGGCACAAGGCACCCTCCACGGGCTCACTGCCCAGGGCCACCTCATGAGGCTGCTTTCAGCACCAGCACCACCCCGGCTGCTTTGGCTGCTCCAGCCATGGCTAATTTGGACCTAGATGTGGCTGGAACCACATCTTTTGAAAATACAAGCTGGAAGCCTTGGTAGTTTCCATGTGGTGTTAGGTCTTCAGGCTCACAGAATGCCAGAGCTGTGGAGGCTTGGGAGCCTCCACACAGATTTCAAAAGATGTATAGAAAAGCCTGGGGACCCAGGAAGAGATATGTCACAGAAGTGGAGTCATCCCATAGAACTTTCACTAGAGCAATACCAAGCAGAAAGTTGGGGATGGAATTGCAGCAGAAAAACCTTATCAGGGCCATGCCTAGTGGAGCTGTGAGGGTGGGACCACCATGGAGACCTCATAACTGTGGAGCTGCTGGCTTGCCAGACCAGCCTGAGAGCTGAAGAATGGACTCAGGCCAGGAAAGCCATTGGAGCAGAGCTGACCTAAGACTTGAGGACCCAGCCCCTGCACCAGTGTGCAGAGGAGTTTGAACATGGAGTCAAGGTACACGAGTCACCAGCTTTAAGATTCCATGCATGCCCTGCTGGGTTTTGGACTTATTTGGGACCTATTACCCCTTTCTTTGGGCCTATTTCTCCATTTTTGAATGGTAATATATGCCCTATATTTGTCCCACCATTGAATCTTGGAAGTAGATAACATATTCTGACTTCACAGATGGGACTTTGAACGTTGGACTTTTGAGTTGAAACAAGTTAAGACTTTGGTGATGAAATGAATGTATTTGTGTCTGAAAAGGACATGCGTTTGGAGGGGGTGCCAGAGGTGGAATGCCTTCGGTGGAATGTCTTCTCAAAACTTAATCCCCACTGTAAATATTGAGGGTGGGAAATCCTATTATAGTAATTGAAAGGTGTGGCCTCGAAGAGGTGATTAGATCATAGGACCATGCCGTAGTGAATGGATTAAAAATGGTGGTCATGGGCATGGTTTGGGGGGCTTTAAAAGGAGAGTGAATGAAATAGTTAGCCCCTCTGCTCTGCCATTTTTGGCCATGTGAAGACCCCTGCATTGCTGTAAAGCCACCACCAAAAAGGACTCATGAGATGTGCTCCCTGAACTTTGGACTTCCAGCCTCTGAAACCGTAAGTGACAAATTTTGTTTTCTTTATAAATCACCCAGTTCCATATATTTTGTTATAAGGGAGAGAAATGGACTAATACAAGTTTTCAAAATATTTAATGTAATCTTACAATCTATGTTTTTATATTCACATGTTTCCAGAATATCCAATTACCCAAGAGAAAATCTTGCTGGACACAGAAACTTTTTTCTTGTTACAGCACCTACAGAACCTAACACCATGCAGACCAGGAATAAACACTTCATTGTTGACATAGAGGTTCTGGCCCATGCATGTAGGCAGAAGTCATATGTGTAAATTGAAAGTCATGTATCTCTTAAAAAGACACTTCTCTCAAGTTAAGTTTTCCACTTCCATGGGCTAGAATATATGGTTGTGATGATAGCAAACCATCTTTAAGCAACTGGACACCCATCTTCTCTCAAAACACCCATCCGCTCAGACATTTACATGGGAGAAGTAAAATTTCCATCCTGGTCAATCCACTATTGTGTGGTCCAACAAGACACATAAAAGCCAATGATATTTTGTGATCCATGGTAAGAAAAAAAAACAGAAATGTGTGTTAAGAGAACACACAGCTTGACGTACCAGAAACACAAAAAAGGGTAGTTTCAAGGAAGATTAGGTGCATGACACAAAGAAATGGTAATTGTTT
>NW_007732998.1:102939-105929 GCF_000696425.1 Galeopterus variegatus | reverse complement strand
TAATGCTTGCTGTAAACCTTGCTACAAAAGGGGGAAAAAAAATTGACGTACCAGAAACACAAAAAAGGGTAGTTTCAAGGAAGATTAGGTGCATGACACAAAGAAATGGTAATTGTTTGAGATAAAAAAAATAAACACTGGTTGAGAAGGTTTGGAGGAGCAGGTGGAGCAGAGGATTTTTAGGGCAGCAAAACTATTCCATATGATAGGTAATGGTGAATCCTTGACATTACGCATTAAGCAAAACCCATAGAACTGTATAACATGAAAAGGAAATCCTAAAGTAAAACCAAGTTAATAATAATGTATCAACATTGTTTCATAATAATAACAAACACACCACACTAATGTTAGCATGTTAATAATAACAGAAACTGTGTGTGTGTCAGGGGGGGACTATCTACTTTCTGCTCCATTTCTCTGTAAAATTAAAACTGCTATAAAAATAAAGTCTATAAATTAGGGTGAAAAAAATTAAATGAAGTCTCCTGACCAGACAGGACAAGAGAATTATTTGAACCATAATAGTTAACCTAAACTATATATGCATGCATCTCATCAACAGATATATCACTAATCAGGAATGAACATAGATTTCAGAAAATAGTGTTTCCTCTGTACTTTTGTTTTTCAAACTTGTACATCATTATTTGCCTATGAGTCAAATTATGAGCCATATCTTCTATTATTCTTAACATCATTTTTGTCTGTATTTGAAAATTCCTGAAGATATTTTGACATTCTAGGCAAACCTGGCATTGGGCCAAGGAATGTTAGCTCATGAATGTGTGTACTAAGAATTTCATTGTTATCTATTAACATTGTAAGCAAAATAGTGATGGTAATGATTATTATCATTATTACATTATTATTATATGTTTATTTTCCAGTAAGAAAAGTTATTTTTATCTCATATCATTGTGGAGATTTCTCCCCTATATTGAAATGATAGTTTTGATTGAAGGAATTTCCCTGTCAATATTTCATCAGGGGTTTTCTAATCAACTGAGAATAGAAAGTGGGTATGTTATGTCTTGACGTACTCTGACTCAATGTATCAGAGTGTAGATTTGTTTCCTGGCTAACTCTCTCCCGAGGTGCACACCAGTCCTCAAGTCCCATGAATTATTTGGTTACTGGGACATGTCTCTAAAGCAGCTGTGTCACTCAGTGAGACTGGTGGTGACTTGCAAGAATTTTACTGTAAATGAATACTGTACATTCTGAGATTCTGGGCTTCTAAAATCATACCTACCACTTAAACGTCTAACAGGAAAAAGTGCCCAATTCTGTCTAGAGATGATATAATTATTGCACATCAGTAAACCCTCACAATGCATAGTGAGATGGATTTGAAAACTCAAATGTATGTGTGCATTTTCTATCTAAATATTTTAAAATAGTCAAAGCTATTTCCTTTGCCGCATATCAAACATAAATAACAAAAAACAGAGGGAAAATAATCAAGAACACCATGTGTTAATAGTTCAGTCTGCATAAAGCTCACTGAATATTTTTCTTACAACTGCACACTTCTCTTTCAGAAATGGAAAATAAGACGTGGTAATTTTCTTTAAAATAAGGAAAAAGCAGGTGTCTTCTTGGCTTCACCTTTGTTTGTAAAAGTCAGTGACTACACAACTAAATGTAAAAGTTCAGAACATATATACCACGGTGGTGGGTTAATCCTCTTCCACTGCCTTTGGGAGAATTTTTATTAAAAGAAATCTATGTATTCTGAAAATTTGAAGGCCTAGGGAAAATAGCACTTATAGGACTTCTTTAAACGTGTAGCCTTTGTTGAAAGGTTATTTTAATGTAGTTCTGAATTATTCCGTGAACATTTGAAATTTCTTCTGCACTCAGAATTAAATTTTTAAAAAGAAAAACAATGCAGAAACTTGGTTGTGATTTCATGCATGTTGATCTTGTGGTGCAGGTAATCCAATATTATATAGAATTAATAGAAGATATATCAAAGGCAGGGTTTCATTTTCTCCAAAAAGAGGAAGATACCTCCAATTGCACATATATTGAAATTTAATATTTTGACTTAATTCAGTGAATCAACCTCATCTGATCCATAGAGAAAATGCTTATGTATGGCTCGCCCCAGGAGAGAAAAATAAAAACTGTTCATGGTTTATTATTGTTATTTGTAATCCCAGTGGCTGATGGAATATTAATTGTTACCAATATTAAATACTCTCCTTCCTACTTTACGTTTTAGAATGCATACGTAGTTTGTTAATCAAGACAGAGCATGTTTTAACTATTTTAGAATTAAACTATAAATTGAAGTAAAATAGATCATTTTTGCCATACGAGCTTTCTTTTCACATTCCTCAGTGTTTTTAGTAAATTGAGATTGACAGCTATTTCATGGTATTTGGTCCACTGGAACTCTCCAACAGTCATGCACCTTTGAAAGTCTCATAATTACAGGAAGAGACCAGAGCAACCATTGGTCAGAAGATCCACTATTCTACAATAGAAATGCTTGCTGTAAACCTTGCTACAAAAGGAAAAAAACAAAACAAAAGACAAATTCTCCTTAAAATATAAAGGGCTACAAATATATGTGTTATCTTTTGAAGTTGTAGGTAGTCTTTGTGAATTCATTTACATTGCCACGAGCGATTTAGGGAGGTACACCTTCAAAATATTGATTTATGCATTAAACATGTTTTTATTGATGTTAAGATACATAGCTTTTTATTGTGAAACATTACATGTATACACACACACACACACACACACACATATATACGTATGCAAGGGTACCTCAAACAGTTCATTAAAAGATTCATATTATGGTTTTTTTCTGGTAAATATTTAATATAATTTAATTTAATTTTTATTTTTAATTTATTTTTTCTTAATGGACCCATGGTAATTGTATATATTTATATAGTATAATGTGATATTTGGGTATATTTATGCAGTATTATCTTTTTTTTTTTTTTTTCCTTTTTGTCTTTTTTCGTGTC
>NW_007732998.1:90427-102929 GCF_000696425.1 Galeopterus variegatus | reverse complement strand
AAATCAACTATATTGTATATTGATCAATAAAATAAATAAAAAGTACCCTCATAGACTCATACAAACACACAACTCTCTCTCTCTATACTCACATATATATAATAAATCTACAATTTAATTTCCTGAAGTGATATGCATTTACTTTTGTAAAACATGAACATTAACACACTTTTTTTGGTTCCCAGCTATCTTCCCCTCATTTGTTTTATTAGTAAAAGGTGGTGTTTTAGACATTATAATATTAAATAATTATTTTATATTGTGCCTCTTCTATCTCAGAAGACATTTACACAATATCCTGCAACTACTCAATTATTACACAGCATTTCTGTGAGATTCAATCTTTAGCTCCACACTTCATGTAAATGACATCAGAAATGTTCGTATTACCACGTGTATATGTCTCTGCCTCGGGCTGTTCTCTTATTGTATAACTGTCCACATCTCCTTTCATAGAGTCTATGCTATCTTCACATTTTCAAGAGTATTTATCAGCAGAGCAAATAGACCGTATCCAGAATCTATTATCCCTTGTGTGATACAGTTTTCCAGAGCTGTTCTTTCTCAGCTGCTTGACTTTTAACTATTTCAGATATTTAACAACATTTTTGCATATTTTGATTTCCTTAGACTTAGCTGGCTTAAAAATATCTTCTTGTTGTTTTCGTTCCTGGGTGTTAGCATTTTGGAACTTCTAAATGTCTAAGAGTACTTTATATTGTCACCAAAGCCCAGGTTGCTGGTTCATACGAGGCATGTCAATGTGTCTTGGTGAAGTCCACAGAACGGGAAGCCTACCTGCTAGTTTAAAAGCACAGCTGCAGGAATTACTAGACGGTGACCTTGGGCACGTTACTGAACCACTCTGTGCGTCTGTAAAACTGGAATCATGATAGTACCAACTGCAGAGAATAGTTTCCAACAGGAAAACTAAGAACCATGGGTCCATTAAGAAAAACAAAATTAAGGAAGAAAACTAAGATATGCTATGCACTTAAGACATGCAGCATCCTGTATGCTTGGCTGTTATACTCACATCCATTTTTCTACCTAATTCTGCACCTTTTCTTCCCACCATACGTGAGTATTCCTGCATAAGAGAAGTCTAATTCCCACATTATGTTTTTTCACATTCATAGGAAATCCACTTCCCCATGAATGCTTAAATTAAGAAAGAAAAAATAAAAACCCTTTTTCTGATAGGAAGAAATTAACAGGTTTAAATATAGACAAACATATATGTATATATATATTTTTCTTTGATTTTGCTAGGTTCTCAGTGAGCCCTTTAATTGGCAAATACAGACTTGATTTTGATACAGGGAATTTCCCAGAAGCATTTACATTGTATTAATGTTTCTATTGCATTGCACTCTTGTTCAGGATCAGCCACGATACACACTTGGTATCAAAAGCATTAGAAACGGCATGAGCCTGGGTTTCCTGTGTGTGTTTCTGCTTCTCTTGATCTGCTGTCTTATCATGAAATGGCCCACCTGTCATGCCACAGAGCCTGTGTTATGGTCTGTCTTACTGGATGCATCAGTAGATCCTGTCCCATATGTACTATTCCTTCCTGTGTGAAATATATTTCCAATGACACATGCTCTCTTGCAGCTTGATGGTAAAAGCAATCTCTTCGACATATTGCATATTTTCTTACTTTGTTTTTTAAATTGTTTGCTCATTTTTAAAGCAACATGTGTTTTATTGAAGCCAACACCTGATTCCCTGATCCTCCACAGAACAAATGGGTTATAATGGGCTGGTGACTTCTTAACCTTGGTTTCCTCAATGTGCATAATTTGGATGCTATAGAGAATAAACGAATCAATATAGGGGAGATGTTTAGGACAGTGCTGGGCTCCTGCTGGAATCTGCCAGTGGCAAGAAAGCTCACCAAGCAAATAACTGGTTTTTACCGTATTTTTGGCATTCTGTCATTTTAACAAAACAGCCAGTCCCTTCATCACTCTTCATCAGAGTGAATTTACGGAGGGTGGCAAGATGCTGTCAGCAGTTCTCTTCTCTTCTTTTGTACAATTTAAACAGATTGATAAGATGATGGTAAATGTCCCAATGTCTCATGAAGCAATAGCACTGAATTTTTGGAGATCAGATGAGGAAAATTCACAATAACGTAGATACAGAACAGAAAAGTATTAGATTTCATCATTACTGGGACCCACAGCTGGTCCGCGGTAACTCTTAGGGGTGCAGAGTGGGCACTGCCTCAAAGGGAGGACCTGTAGTGGCCAACTTTGCAAGCCATTTGTGACCCGGAATCAGACAGCCACTGGATTTGAAGGGACAGCTCCCAAAAGGTAACAGCTAGCCCTTCCTTTCCGTCTCCCCTCAGAGTGCTCACATTGACATTACAAATAACAAGCACTCTGAAACACTTGTGCTTGGAGACAGCACGCTTGAGTTAGCGAATATTGCTTTGCTTTGGTTTCCCCAAAGACTCATGTTTCTTTGGGCATTTCAATACCATGTGAGAGTCCACTAATTACATGTCCCATGGAGTAGATCTACGTCCACTCCATAATCTTCTTGAGAGATGAACCTAGATCTAACAGATCTTCATTTTTCCACAACCCCTGTCATAGTACCATGGATTTACAGTCCATCATTAAGTAATGAGTCTAGGATGACCTGGTAGATACCACGGAGAGGAGAAAAGCTATGGATGAGTCTGCAGATGAGCAAACCACCATGCCTTTTTTCCCACAGCGTTTAGATTTGAATAGATGCAGAATACTGAGGAGTCAGTCAATCAATGTCAAAGCTTTTAGGAGAAAATTAGAAGTGGAGAAAAGTTTATGCACAACCTACAATATGAAAATCAGTGTGTTAAACTACGTTATTGAGTTTTGCTTACGACTTAGAGCATAAACAAACAGATTTGCTCTCAGGGTTCACGAGTTTGTGGTTTCCAAGCCACTAGTGTGTTGTTTGGTGTTGGAATGTGGGAGGAAAAATGGGAGGCCAAAAGAGGTGATTCCCGGTGACATGGGTGGTTTCTCCACCCCTCACTCTCTGCTTGTATTTTTCCATTCCCTCTTCTTTCAAAAACCACTTTATTCGAACATGCACCAGAAGCCCAGAACGTTGCCACATGGTATGTGCAAAGTGAGGACAATGTTTTTAGTAGACTAAATCAAATAATGTGATGAAAACACCCTCCATCCAGTAAATTAATATATCCCTTTACTTTTCTCTCTTAGAGCTATGCAAATTTGGTCTTTAAAAGAGCAGTTGGGGCCGGCCCGGTGGCGCACTGGATAGTGCGCCGCTTTGGAAGCGCGGCGGCGCTCCCGTCCGAGGGTTCGGATCCCACGTACAGACCGGTTCCTGCTCACTGGCTGAGCGAGGCGCAGGAGCAACGCCGAGGCTTGCGATCCCATTGCCGGTCCCCGGTCCGGTACGGGGGCAACACTGAGGGTTGCAATCCGTTGCCGGACACGGAAAAAAGACAAAAAGACAAAAAAAAAAAAAAGAGCAGTTGTTTAGTAAAGGGTCCTTTTACTGAGTGATGAAATCTTTCTTTTTTTCTTTTTTTTTTTTAAAGGAAAGAAAAATGACACATTGTTTTCATTTTGCAATGCTTTATTTCTTGTTCATACAAAAAGACAGACATTGTGGCAATTTTCTTTAGCCATATAAGAGGGTACTTCACGAAGTTAGTAGGAAAATAATAGAATTGAAAGTCTATACAAATTTTTCCATGAACTTTTTGATGTACCCTAGTGTATTAGTCTGTTTCTGTTGCTTATAACAAAAGACCTGAAACTGGATGGTTTATAAGAAAATGAACTTTATTTGCTTGCAGTTTCTGAGGCTGGGAAGTTCAAAGTCCAGGGAACACATCTGGTTAGGATCTTGATGGTGGTGACAGTGATCCAGGGGTCTCACATGGCAGAAAATGGCAGAGCAGAGAGAGACTAACCTCCTCATTCACTCTCCTTTTACAGCCCTCAGAACCACTCCCCTGACCACCATTATGAATCCATTCACTACTGCACAGTCCTACAATCCAATCATCTCTTCGAGGCCCTGCCTTTCAATTGCCGTAATAGGATTCCCCACCCTCTTAAAAGTCACAGTGGGGATTAAAGCTTCAATAAGGTCTGGGGGCAGGGGCATCCCAAATACAGCAGCTAGTATGTGTCCACCTAAATTCGGGGAGTAAAAAGGAAATCCCAAAACATTAGAGTGCAAAAAGTAAAATCAGTTAACAACTCATTTTTTTTTAGTTAATACATCATATCCTGATAAAATTCCTAAACGGGTTAGAAAGCCAAACTTGCAGAAACACACCTTTCAAATTTTCATATGCTTGCAACCTGAAAAAAAAAAAAAAAAAAGAATGATTTTCAAACAAATTGAAAGACATTGAGATTCTTCAATTGCAAAGCAAAGTGTTCTTCTCAGGAAATGTTACGTGGCACACTGTCACCTTTATTTTTTATTGTTTTAGTACTTGATATTAAAACTAATTTAAAGTCACATTAAGAACTTGGAACTTTATATTGCAAGTTTAAAAAGCGAGAATTGTAAATTAATTGGGATGTAACTATACCTTTATTACAAAGGACTTTAATGTCAAAGGCTTCTCTTAATAGCAGCTATTATACCTATAGAGAAATGACCTGTATGTATTGAGTACAATCAATACATATGTATACACACATAGACACACATACCCTCTAACTACAACTTACAGTATTTTTCTGCAAGGAGAATTAGATATACCTTAAGAGCAACTGACACTTCTTTTTGACATTGAAATCATTATTTTGTAATATGAAACCTATTTGGTTTACCTTCCCTGGACTTTAATGAGCTCTTAAAATGTTGGCTTTCAGCAAAACTATCAAGGAACGTAGGCATGAGACATGTTGTTATATTGCTTGAGGGCTTTTTCCATCTGCATTTTAACACATGCATTTATGATATAGCAGATGGCATTAAAATATGCATAAGGAAAAGAGTCTTGCTACATTTCAAATGCTCTTACCAGGTGAGCTGGGTTCAAAGCTCCATTCTAAAGCCAGTAATCATTCAACTCCTTATAAATACCGATACAATCATTATTTTGTCAGTGTTTGTACGTTTTTAGTTTCTCATAATTTTCCTAATAATCTCTAAGTGCATTTTTAGATACAACTTTGTGTCCGATGTCACCTAAATGAATTTGGCAATCGGGCTTATATGAGTAGAAGGAAAAGAAATAAAGCAGAACCTCTCATTTTTTTTTTCAGTCATTAACATCACTTCAAACCTGGGCCTTATTTTCCTCTGTCATAAACCAACTTACATTGCCCAACTGCAAGACTGTCATTCTGTAAATCAATAAGGTTGAATGCCAGGAATTTAATATGGACAAATGCACATTCTGGTCTGATTCATTTTCTTATTTATTTATTTATTTATTTATTTATTCATTCATTCATTCATTCATTCATTCATTCATTTTTTAAGGAAGCTATACAGGTTAAGTCTAAGCTATGTTTATCTACTCAGAGAAAATTGAGTAATTTGTTTATTTATTAGTTTCATAGAACAGTGTTTACACATGCCAGGCATTTTATTGGAAACTGAAAGGAGATTGCATAAGCTCATTTCTGATGCTTATAACAGAATCGCTGAGACTGGGTTATTTCTAAAGAAATAACATTTACTCCTTATAGTTTCAGAGGAACACATCTGGTGAGGGCCTTTTCCTGGTGGTAGCTCTACAGTGATGCAGGCTGGAGAGAAGGGGCTGAGCAGAGAGAGCTCACCTGCTCACTCGCTCTCCTTGCAAAGCCATCAGAACCACGCCCATCACACAGTCCTCACAATTAGTCACCTCTTAAAGGCCCCACTTTTCAAATACCATAGTTGGATTTCCCATCCTCTTAGCACTGTTATAATGGAGGTCAAGTTTCCAACACATGAAATTTGGGGGGGACACATTTGACCCCTATCATACACAAAGAAAATCTTTTCCCAGAAAGACTTTAAATGCATGCTCAAGAGGGGAATATTTTGACCATAAATAGCATAGGCAGCTGGCATATGCAAATTATTTTTCTGTGTCTTTTATCATTTCCCCCAACGGTCTTTGGAATTTTTCTCCTGCCCTCGGCAGCTTTGCCAGGGGTCCTGCTGCCTCTCTTCCTGCTTTGAGCCTGTCCATGGACCCAGGTGGTCGAGGGGGTCCCACAGCTTTCTCTCTCACCTTCCTCAAAAAGTGTCCCTCCTGGACCTGTTTTTCTACAGCTCTGCTGTCTTCCAGGCAAGACTTGAAAATCCAAGATCAATTATGCAAAATTCATCCAGGTGCATAGGAGCAGGTTATTTTGCCTGGAGAGATTGTCCTACACTGTCATCTGATTCATACAGTAGTTCATACCTGACTCCCAAACAATCAAAAATTCAGATGCAACTGAGGAAGAAGATTATAGAACAAGACTAGGAGGTAAGAGTGCTTTCACCTCTGGGAGGGAATATTATGAGCTCTTCACGACGGCAATAGATCGAATGGGTGTGAATTAAATTACACATAGATTTGGTTGTATTTCAGGTGTTTTTTTCTTTAATACAGTTGAAACTTTTTCTGCTTTGTGTTACTTATAATATGAGTAGATAATTTATCATGAGTTGCAATATGATCATAGCCTTGGCAATTTGCAATTGTAACATCATTATAAAAATGTGATATTATGGGCCGGCCCGGTGGCGCACTGGATAAGTGTGCCGCTTGGGAAGCACGGCGGCGCTCCCGCCCGAGGGTTCAGATCCCACATACAGACCGGTTCCTGCTCACTGGCTGAGCGAGGCGCGGGGGCAACGCCGAGGGTTGCAGTCCCGTTGCCGGTCCCCGGTCCGGTACGGGGGCAACACTGAGGGTTGCGATCCGTTGCCGGACACGGAAAAAGACAAAAAGAAAGACAAAAAAAAAAAAGTGATATTATATATATGTATATTTATTTACATGTATCTTTTTATATAAAAAGATTTGTTATTGTTGCATGCAAAATAACTACATAAGAGGGTACTTCACAAAAGTCGTGGAAAGATCTATATTATCTTTTAATTTTATTTTTGCACAAACTTTTTGAAGTAGCCTCATATATACTTTTGCACATACACATTTTATTTACATACTTATAACGTGTTATATATACACACACAACATATGGCTACTTTTGCATATAACAATAACAAATGTATTAGATATCTTCTATTATGTACCAGGACCTGAATAAGGCAATTGAAATATATTTGTTAAAAAGCACATTTAGTCATTCATATTTGCCTAAATGACTGCAGTGCAATTTTGTTATGTTATTCATGATAAAGGATTATTTTGAAGTACACTTAAAAAATAAAAACGTCTTATAAAATGTTTGATTGCTCATACTGTATAAATTTATAATTTTCATTTGGATCACAGTTACTTAAATACCATCATAAGTTAGTGTCAGGTGTATATTTTTAAGCCCACCAGGAGGTAGGTCTGGTATTGAATCTTGGTTTCATTTCTAAATAGCTGTGAAACTTCGGGAAAGTCACTGTATCCTTTGATTCTCTTTCAGTTCCTCATCCAAAAGATGAAAATAAAAATTCAGTTATCATGAAATTGCAGAGAAATTAAATAATGTAATGTATTTATAAGTGCCTGTGAGATTAAATTATGCTCTGCAACTGTTCATGTTGAGACACTTGTGTTGAGAAGAGCTACAAGGACTTCAAAGTTAAGGATACTTAATAGTCATTGAGGGCAGACTATGCCCAGGGAGATGCAAACTAAGTGTTGGGCACTTGATTAGCATCTCATATGTTTTAACTAATACTCACAGCAACTCCATGGGATAAGGGTGCAGGTTTTAATGTTGGAGAGACTGAACCTTAACGAGATTAAAAGCAGAATTATGAACAGATAAATAGTTAGACAAGGCATTCAAACACAAACAAGAATACCAAAGACAATCACTCATTTGAGTTTACACACGACTGCCTTGTAGTATAAACCCCTCTCAGGTTTTAAAGGCAGTAGAAATAGGTATCCTCAGAAGTAAGGAAACAGCAGTCAGTGAGAGAAAATGACTGTCTACAGTGAGAACATTGCTTTACCAGAAAGGGTGAATGCTGGAGCTGGCCTTAAGAGCAAGTTGGGTTTCAGTACAGAGATATGTTGGGAACATTCTTGTTTTTTTTAAAAAAAATCATAAATACAGGTTTCTCAACTTTAGGCTTCTTGACAACAAAGTGTCAGAGTGAAAATTGTATAACCAGAAAAGTGAGTTTGAGTGAAAGGTGCAAATCATGTTTAGATGTGGTTAAAAATAATGAAAATGAGACTGTTGCCCAGTTATAAAAGGCCTGATGTCTCAGGTTAGCATATCGTGAGCTGGCAAACAAGTATACAGTATAAAAACAAATAATCCAATTTAAAAAATTGGGAAAGGAGCCAAATAGACATTTTTCAGAGGAAGACATACAAATGGCCAACAGGTTCATGGAAAAATGCTCAGCATCACTCAGCATCAGGGAAATGCAAATCTAAACCACATTGAGATATCATCTCACCCCAGTTAGACTGGCCCTTATTAAAATGACAGAGAATAACAAATGCTGGTGAGGATGTGGGGAAAGGAGAACAACCCTGCATTGTTTGTAAGACTATAAAATAGCACAGCCATTATGGAAAACAGTATGGAGATTTCTCAAACTACTACAGATAGAAGTACCATACAATCCAGCAATCCCACCACTGTGTATATACCCAGAGGAATGGAAATCATCACATTGAACAGACACCTGCACTCCCATGTTTATCACAGCTCTATTCACAATAGCCAAGATATGGAACCAACCTAAATGTCCACTGGTGGGTGACTGGATAAAGAAAACGTGGCATATATACACAATGGGGTACTACTCAGCCATAAAAAAGGATGGAATTTTGCCATTTGCAGCGACATGAATGACTCTGGAGAAAAAAATAAAAGACCACAAAAATAAGTTGAACTTTCAGAAGGAGAGAGAACGAAACTAAGGATGCTAGAGATGAGGGGGTGGGGGGGAGAGAGGGGACTTGGGAAGTGATAGGTCACGCAAAGGGAGTAAAGAAATATCACAATTTGTAGAAATGAACATGCTAATAATAAATAAATTTTTTTAAAAAAATATTGTGTTTGATTCTGCAAGAAATAGGCAGTGAGCAGAGGATTCAGAGAAAGTGGCAGGTGCTGTTATGAAACATCTTAGTGTAGTGGATTGAATTATTTCCCCCCAAAATGCACTGAAGCTTGAATTGTATCCCCCAAATTTTATGCATTAGAAATTTAGCCTCACTGTGACTATTAAGAGGGTGGAAAATCCTATTACAGTCATTGAAAGGTGGAGCCTTGAAGAGGTGATTGGATTGTAGGACCGTGCAGTAGTGAATGGATTAAAAATGGTGGTCAGGGGTGTGGTTCTGAGAGCTTTAAAAGAGGAGAATCTGTCTTTCTCTCTCTCTGCTCTCTCTACTTCCACCGTGTGACAATATGAGACCCCTGCCTGGGTCACTGTCACCACCACCAAATGGCCTTTGGACTTCCCAGCCTCAGAAACTGTAAGCAATAAATTTCATTTTTCTTTATCAATCACCCAGTTTCAGGTATTTTGTTAGAAGCAACCTAAACCAACTAATACACTTAGGGAATCTGGGTTTCCTAAACAGACAGTGGGGAAGCCAGCTGAAGTACGCACACACCATATCAGAATATCAAAAGACCTCACTCACAAAGAGTAAATTGGTGACATCTGTTGAGATGCTCTGCACTGAAAAGCAATGATTAAATTTTTCATTTGCAGCCTCAAATGGAATTTTCAAACTCATTAGAAAAACCTAAATAACATGAGAAATGATTAAATAAAAGGATGACTGCTTTGCAGAATCTAAATTACGTAGCTACTGTTACCATCACGAATGCAAAAACTAACCATGAAAATGACACTTTCTGTTGTAAATTTTATTAAGCTAAATAAAGAAATTTGGCACATTCTGTAAGAAATGATGAAATGTATTCTCTCTTTTACTCACTCAACAAATATTGATTAGAGTCTTCAATATGCAAGGGACTGGGAGAAATACCAACATTCAGAAGCTTTGGTCTGGGCCTCTGAGAAGATGAGCACTCTTCATATACAAACTTCTGTATATGTTCATTGCAAAGAGGAAGCATTGTCAGAATACAACAGTATGTTTTATTTAGCATGAAAAGTGTTGAGCTGAAGAAGACTGAGAGACAACAGATGGATTTGGCTGTTCAGGAACCAAGGGAAGACATCCTCTTCCACTCCCTGAAGGTTCTCTGAAAGATCACCTTATACACATAGATTCGTATGGAGATAAGGCATAACAAATTTTATTATATCACAGTTTATGTAATACAGGAGCCTTCGGAATGAAGGCCCAGAGATGAAGGGAAAACTGTCCATATTTATGCTTAGGTTCTGGGAGGCAGGCACAGCCATGTAGAAATGTGACTGGACAAGGAACATGTGATCCGATGGTCATACACTGACTGGAGAAACCCAGCACGGTCTGTCTGCTCAGGTTATTCTTGGCCTCTCTGTGTAGCGTTCATTCATCCAGGGTATGGGGCAGGAACCTTTCTGGAATGAGCGTCTTATGATCTACAACCAGACAAGGTAGGTCAGAGAATTTCTGCGTGGCCAGCTGCAAGACAGAAATCAGTCGTAGAAACCATAAGTTGATAGCCACAGTGGATAGAGCAACTCGCTGAGAACTTTTGTGAGAAGAGAAGCAGAGAAAGGTGGGGATTATGGTCTAAATCTGTGTAAAAGGCATTTTTCAAAACAATATATTATAGTTCGTGTATCTTCTGGTGGGAATAATCAAGATCAGAGTCGAGTGTTTGGGGGCACCAAGTCTGGGATGCAAATCTTGTTCAACCATTTTCCAAACATGTGACTTTCAGCAAGAGTTCTCACAGTGTTGTTATTTAAAAAGTAAGAACAACAATACCTGCTGGATATTGAACAATACCCGAGGGTCAGCAAGAAGGTGAAAGAAAACAGAGGAAGCAGCAAATACAGGCAAGTAGAAATGTGTCTTCAATCATGTTAAAGGGACACCTGCACTTCCATGTTCATCACAGCTCTATTTACAATAGGCAAGAGTTGGAACCAACCTAAAGGCCCATCAATGGGTGACTGGATAAGGAAGAGGTGGCATATACACACAATGGAATACTACTGTGCCATAACAAAGGATAGTCTGCCCTTCACAGCAACGTGGATGAGCTTGGAGAAAATTCTGTTAAGTGAAATAAGCCAGGTGCAGAAAGAGAAATACCACGTGTTCTCACTCATAAGTGGGAGTTGAGAAAGGAAAAAAAGAAAGACCATAATAAAACATTGAACTTTCAGAAGGAGAGGACAGACCTCTAGTTATTAGAGGTGGAAAAGGGGAGGGAAAGAATCGGGTAAGGGGCTCAAAAACTGATGATGATTTGTAATGATGAACTTGCTGATAATATTGATTAGATCATCACATACTGCACACAAAGACTGATAGTCTACTCTGTACAGCATACATATATATAAATAAAAAACAACAAAATACAATGAAAATAAAGATATAAAAATACACGACGATTATGAGGCACCCTGTGAGGATAAACGAAGGGTTTTTACTTTCCCTTTAGAATATTATTCAGAAGATACTCAATGCCAGGGAAATGCAAAACTCCAAGGAGAATATCGTCTGGCAGAAGATGCAATAAGCACGGTTTGGAAGGCAGGTCAGTCAAAAACAGCTCAGAGGATTCGACCCTGTCTGTAAAACTGATGGTGCCACTCAAGGAGTGGTTGGTACCAGGGACAGGGTGGTTAATTTGTCCTGAGACTTGTTGGAACACAGGTGCCAGTAGGGCAGCTGGCTGGAAACGTTCAAGAGAGTGTGAATCTGGAGCAAAGGAGAAAGGCCAAGTTGCAAATATCTGGCTAGGGAATAACCTGCCTGGAGGGGCTGATTAAGGCTTGGGACACTGTGTTAGTCCATAGTCCCAGGAACCAAATGCAAACAGGCTTCAACCGAAGAGGCCGTTCATCATCTGAGCCAGCTGGGAAGTCACTTCTTCAGGCAGGGCCAAATCCACAGACTCAGGGACAAAACTTGAGAGTTCCTCCCTCCCTCCCTCCCTCCCTCCCTCCCTCCCTCCCTCCCTCCCTCCCTCCCTCCCTCCCTCCCTCCCTCCCTCCCTCCCTCCCTCCCTCCCTCCCTCCCTCCCTCCCTCCCTCCCTCCCTCCCTCCCTCCCTCCCTCCCTCCCTCCCTCCCTCCCTCCCTCCCTCCCTCCCTCCCTCCCTCCCTCCCTCCCTCCCTCCCTCCCTCCCTCCCTCCCTCCCTCCCTCCCTCCCTCCCTCCCTCCCTCCCTCCCTCCCTCCCTCCCTCCCTCCCTCCCTCCCTCCCTCCCTCCCTCCCTCCCTCCCTCCCTC
>NW_007732998.1:74042-90308 GCF_000696425.1 Galeopterus variegatus | reverse complement strand
TTCCTTCCTTCCTTCCTTCCTTCCTCCCTCCCTCCCTCCCTCCCTTCCTTCCTTCCTCTCTTTCTCTTGTTACTGAGAAAACAATAATAAATGAATGACCCTTGATAAAACTAGTATCCTCACTTGACTTATACAGAGGCTGAATTTCTAAAGGATTTCTTGGCTTGGTTAAGTCACCTAAAAATAATGAGGCCAGGAGTTAAAATTGTGTTTTTGGACTCTTAGCCTATTAGTTTTTTCCATTGCCATAACCGATTGTCTCAAATTGCTGAATAAAGGAAATAGATAGGAAGCTGCAGAGATATAATTGCTGATTGTGCACTTAAAGCCATCTATGCATTAATTAATTAATTAACCAGACTTTAGTATGAAGGTCACAGAAAACACATGGTTTTGGGGCTCATGGGATTAGACTGGGCACCCTCAGATAATCGAGGATAATCTCCCTATTTAAGGTCCACAACCGTAATTGCACCTGCAAGTTCCCTGGTACCATGCAATGTAGCATATTCACATGTCACGTGGATTAGGGTGAAGGTATCTTTGGGGGTGGGGGTGGTCATTCTGTTGATTACAGCCATTGAAGGGTCAGTTTGAAGAATAACATCAAAATGTGTATATTGTCTGCAGCAGAATTCAGTTCACCTATGAGGTATGCCCACTGACTGGCCCGTGCTGGTTTTCAGAAAGCAGCGCTTTGAGGATGGGGAAAGACGGAATATTTGAAGCTGGAACCATAGTATTTACACCAAAGGAAAGCAGGTCTATCTAGACGTTATTTCTGTTCTTCAAGGTCACCAAGGAGCATGTGTTTTTATCAGTTCTCGATATGCTATAGCCATCTATTCCTTTGAGCATGTGTTTTTATCAGTTCTCGATATGCTATAGCCATCTATTCCTTTTGAAAAAATTATATATCCATATTGATATGTGTCTATCATCTATCTGTTATCTATTTATCTATCAACTATATGTCTATATCTATATTTAATTTGCTAGGGCTGCCTTAACAAAATCCCACAGGCCAGTGGGCTTAAACAACAGACATTTATTCTCTCCCAGTCCTGAGGCTGGAAGTCTGAGATCAAAGCATGGCAGGGCTGGTTCCTCCTGAGTCCTCTCTCCTTGGCTTGCAGACCCCGTCTTCTCCCTGTGTCCTCACGTGGTCATCGCTCTGTGTGTGTCTGTGTCCTAATCTCCTCTACTTACAAGGACACCAGTTCAATTACAGCGCATGCTAGTGACCTTACTTTACCTTAATCAGCTCATAAAAACCCTGTCGCCAAAATGTCTCTCAATACAGTCACATTCTGAGAGACTGAAGGTTAGGACTTCAACATAGGAACTTGTGGGGGTAGATACGATTTAACCCATAACATATATTTACTTCAATTTAAAAATAGGAGTAAATATTAAAAGCTTTTAGAAGTATTTTATGGACACATACACCCAGCTTTTATCCTCCATTGTGTTTTTACATATTGTATTTGGCAACCTAGTGCCAAATGAAAAATCCAAAATGTCCCATTTCTCAGTATTTTATATAATAAATGTTAGCCAATTTTTTTGGTTGACTCGTTATGCAATATTTCTTAAGTAGATTGGAAGCTGTGTCCAGTGAGTGAACTACAAAATTAGGCATACATCTTGAGAAATCTTTACTACGCCTACAGAGAAAATTAGAAAAATCATGAGGTAAGATGTCTCTGAGCTTACTTTTGACATTCCTACTTTGCAAATCAGGAATCTAAAGAGCTGGTGCAGATGGAGAAGTCGGGTAGACTTAACATAGCCAATGTTAAGCTGTGCGACCTCAGTCAAGGTGATTTATATCTCTAAACTCTGAATTAATTCATGCATAATGTGACAAAATTAACACTTACACGTAAAGGTGAGTTGTTTGTGGCCTGGCAGGTGTCAGACAATGGTGGCCATTAACACACATGCACAACAGAGACATGCACAACATTTCATGAAGTACAATTTGGTGTCATTCTTAAGGACTCCATAAATTTGAAAGCAAAATCTCTCCTTTTTTGTCTTTTATAGAAGTCCAGACACTTAAGAGAACATTGGACAGCCACACCTGCAGCAAAATTCATGGAACTAATGCCAGAGATTTTTTCCTACGGTACAGGTTGATATCTTAAATGCTTTCTTGCCTCACGATGGCTCAATTCTCTTGAGCCACAGCCAACCTTCTCTGTATAATAATAAAACTTCACTGTCTCAAAGTCTTACATTTTTTAAAAGCAGTCAATTCCCTTGATATGTCTTTTTAACAGATGAATATGATCAGAGCCTGTGTAATTCTGTCACTGTTTTCAAAGAAGAAAGTTTAATCTAATAATTTCTTATTAGATTTTTAGTTTTTGCAGTCCCACGTTTGAAGGATATTCAAGGTAAAATGTTTCAAATCAGAATTCCACTGCTGGGTACCCTCATCTTTCCTAATGAAAATTTATTTCAGGCTAATAACAAATTCTGTCCTTTGTGATGTTGTTGCATATGAGCTTCTTGGTATTCTAAGTTTATACCTGATAGTTTATGCCTGCCTAACTTTTTTCCCATTTAGAAATGACTGATAGATAAAGCCCTAAAGGTGAAAAATTGGATTTTAAATTACTCAGTTGTTTTATGATACAGTATATATTTAACAGAAAAAAAAAACTTAACCATGGGATGATTTGGAGTAGGAACTCAGGCAGACATGTATTGACTGTATTACAGATGGAAGCCGGAATGCCACTATTTAACAAGACATCCCTGTCTTGCTCTGTGTCCATGAGGTTAGCTTAGGTTTACAGAATTATCAAGTGTGAGAGCACTCAGTCTTTGGTGGCGGTTAGATATTCACATTCCTTTGGCGCCAAGGCAATAGCACAGGTAGGGTAGAGAGTGTAGGATATTAATGGATGTATATTGGGCTTCAAGCACTCATAGGTCCAGCACTTTCCAAAAGCCACTGTGCAAAACACACAAGATGCGTTTGTAAACTCATGCAGTCTATGTGTCTTCTTTTGCCTCTGGTCCAACCTCTTCCCATATTAGCACCCCCTGACCCATGTCTCAATTGTACCTTCCCAGGGAATTCCAAGGAGAAAACACACCTTACCTGTGGACAGGTTTCTCTTGAGTAAGAAGTTTGTTATTGTTTTTTTTTTTTTTTTTGACTGTGATAAAGATCTTTTGCCACAAACAAGACGGCAGGGCTGAGGTAGCCTGTAAAGTGACAAATAAATGACATATTCCAATTTCCTTTACGTAAAAACAAACAAACTGAAGTGGATTGAATTATGTCCCCTCAAAACTCACTGAAGCTTGAATTGTGTCCCCCAAGTTTTATGCATTAGACACTTAGCCCCCACTGTGACTGTAAAGAGGGTGGGAAATCCTGTTATGGTCATTGAAAGGTGGGGCCTTGATGAGGTGATTGGATTGTAGGGCCCTGCAGTAGTGAATGGATTAAAAATGGTGGTCAGAGGCGTGGTTCTGAGGGCTTTAAAAGAAGAGGAAAGTCTGTCTGTCTCTCTCTGCTCTCTCTGTTTCCACCGTCTTGCAATGTGAGACCCCTGGGACGCTGTCACCACCACCAGATGCACTTTGGACTCCCCAGTCTCAGATACTATAAGCAATAAATTTTGTTGTCCTTTATAAATCACCCAGTTCCAGGTATTTTGTTATAAGCAACAGAAATGGACTAACACACCAACCAACAAACAAGAGCAACAAATCACCATCATGAATGACAATGATTTCAGAGAGAGGACCTTTTAAACACTTTGTCTCAAATTTACTTCTTGAAATGGACATCTGGGGAGATTTTTTTTTTCTTCTTTTAGTATTTGGTTGTGTTTTTGCCATTTTGATGGTTAATTTTACTTGTTAACTTGGCTACATTAGGAAACCCCTAGAAACCTGGTAAAGCATTTGTATTAGTCCATTTCTGTTGCTTATGACAAAATACCTGGAACTGGGTAATCTGTAAGAAAATGATATTTATGGCTTACAGTTTTGGAGGCTGAGAAGTCCAAAGTTCAGGGAATATATGTGGCGAGAGTCTTTTTTTGTTGGGGACTTTACAGTAACACAGACGTCTCACATGACAGAAAATGGAAGGGCAGAGGGAGAGACTGTCTGGTACCCTCCTTGTAAAGCCCTCAGAACCACACCCACAACCACTTTTATTGATCCATTCACCATCGCATGGTCCTGCAATCTAATCACTTCTTCGATGCCCCACCTTTCAATGACCATATTAGGATTTCCCACGCTCAACAGTTACAGTGAGGGTTAAGCTTCAATGACTTTGGCAGGGCTGTGCATGGTGGGGCATTCAATCCACTGCAGCATTATTTTGGGGCATTTCTAGGAGGATGGCTCCAGAAGAATTTAGCATGTAAGCCTGAGTTCACTGGGTAGGAAAGATGTGCCCTCAATATGGGCAGGCATCATCCAGGCTGTGGGGACCTAGAGAGAACAAAAACAGAGGAAAAGACAGATCTTTCACTCATTTCCACTGGAGCTGGGGTACACTCTTCTCTCCTGTCTGTGGACCTCCAAACTAGACTCTTCAGCCTTTGGGTTCCAGGAATCACATTAGCAGCACTCCCAGCTCTCAGGCCTTTGTCCTCGTACTGAGAATTACACCATCAGCTAGCCTGGTCGTGAGGCCTCTGGACTCGGACTAAGCTATGCTGCTGGCATCCAGTTTGCAGACGGTCTCTCTTTGGGGCTCCTTAGCCTTCACAATTGCATGAGCCAATTCCCCAATAAATCCTCTCTCATATATGTGTATACATATCCTATTGATTCTGTCTCTGTGGAGAATCCTAATACCCCCGTATTAGGAGAGTTACGACTTACCCCCTTTCCCGGTGTAGCACAGAATACATGCGAGGACACTGAGCAACATAAATGAAAAGCTGGGCTGTGGGTACTCTCTCTGGCATCTCTCTCAGGGTGGTGTTTTCTCCCCCATGTGCTGGTCTCACCTCCATCTTCTGTGGCTTCAGGTTCAATGACATGGATGGGAGGTGTGAATATGACACACCTAGGAGTGTACGGGACAAAGAACCGAGGTGGGCACGACCGGAGGCAGCCGCTTTTGGAAACAAGGAAGGTGGGGAAGGTTATGATTGCTTTTTAAAAACTATGCCAATCCCCTTCTATATTATGGAGATTTAAATGAGAATCCTTTCTGTTCCTGGCCTGATTACTGTTTTAGGGCCATACCTTGTTGGTGTGATCTCACTTTGTATGCCAATAAATTGTGCAAGATTCATTGCACAGGGGACGCACGCTGGATCCAACAGCTCTGTGTATAGACCTTAAACACCTGATGTCTGGTCATGATGCCAACTGACTGCTCCATGGTCTATACTGATTAGGCTCCCGTGGTACAACAAGCATATAGGGGTGGGTTTTCTTTTTTTCTTTTTTTTTTTTTTAAAGTCATGAAAATTTTAATTTTACTTATGTAGTTTTAAAATTAGTAAAATGTTTTATTTCAAATTTTAAGTATTAGTGTTTAATTAACATACATTAAATGGTATAGGCAGAAATCCAATAATTTAAAGTTACCTCTAACTTGCCAGAAATCAGAAAACCCACCCCTATTACCACTGCCATAGGGGTGGGTTTTCTTATTTCTGCTTTCGTTGTAGGTATGTTTCTGTTTATATATATATAGTATTAATTAATTTTTTTATTGTACATGTTTATGGGGTACAGTTTGTTGTTTCAATACACGTATATATTACGTAATGATCCGATTAAAATAGTTAGCATATCCATTACCTACACATTTATCATTTCTTCGTGGTTATAACATTCCAGGTCCTCTTTCCTGGCTCTCAAAATATACAATATTATTAGCTGTTGTCGCCCACAGTTCCATAACTAATTCTTCCTATCTAACTAACTCTGTGACTTTGTGCCCGTCTACAAACCTCTCCCCTGCCCCCCACTGTAATGTGTTTTGGCCGGATCAGTACTTGTTTCTATCCATTTCTGTCTGCACCATATTGTGTACATATTCCAGCTATTTTATGGATCCCGATGTTATTCTTTTTTCCCCCAAATTCTGATAAAATGGCCTCTTGCTTTCACATTTATGTGACTATATCTTTGAGCATTTAAAAGGCAGTGGCACTGAGTAAAGATGAAACTATTTTAAAGTACGCATGCACTCATTGTGAAACAAATATGTGTATTATATAAATGAGTGTTAGAATTAGTTTTGGAAACAATGTTTGTTCTGCTAATGGATACGTTGCAAATTGTTGATCAGTTGAACAAAACAGCCCCTTTGTAACATGACATCATTTGGCACCACTTTTTTTTTCCCCCCAAACGCATTTTCTCATGGCTTATGCAACAGTTTCTATTAGTTCTAAACTATATTCCTCTATGATTGCATGCTTTGTACGACACATTCCTCAAACAGAATCTTTAATTTGTGGGCACTGACAAGTGGAATTCTGCCTCAGTGTTGGCCTACTTTGGGTCAAAATGATTTATTTCCCTGTACAGGTATTTAAAGGCTATGATAAGAGAGGATACTGAGAAAAGAGAGAGGGAGAATTGGTTTGAAAAGTTATTATAAAATTCATAGATGCATACAATTATAGAACTAAACCTGACCTTAAACTCAGTGTAATCTCATTCCATCATTTTAGAAAAATAAAATAAAATAAAATAAACCCAAAGAAACTATTAGTGGTTCTTACTATTTAGACGATCACAGAGGGTTGAATAATCTGATTAAAATTAAAGTTCTAGGGACTTCTCTCCCTGGAACAATGTACATCCACATTTCACATTGGGTTTTGGGGTCTTGCTACAGAATTTTATCACTAAACTTTATGTTAACACCTTCGGGGTATATCAGATATTCCAGATAAATTTTCTTTGCTTGGAATTGAAACAATAAATTTCAGGGAAAAGACCTGTGGCTTAGATCTTCATCCTCACCATTCTCTTTAAGACAAAACCTTGAGACTCTACCTTAAAATATTAGCACGTGTGCTCCAATAGATTGTCCACTTTCAAATGACAATTTTTTTGAAATTTATTTTTATTGGTTATACGCATTCATGGGGCACAGAGCTGACCATCAGCACCTGTGCCCACGATGTGTTGATCAGGTCAATACTATCAGCATGCCCACCATGACAAATAGTAATTATTCCCCATCAGAGAACTATTTAAAATTTATAATTGGTGTTACATTAGAATTATCAGTGAGTCCTAACTGCTTTCTTCAGGATTTTTTCTTCTTTATTTTTTTAATACTCCTTTAAAAAAATGTATTGTATTTCATTTATATATATATATTTTTTAATGGATTATACATATCCATGGGGCAAGAGCTGACCATCAGCACCTGTGCCCAAGTTCGGGTGAGCAAATCAATGCTATCGGCATACCCACCACCTCAAATTGCAATTATTTTCCTTGCCCCCCAACAAACTTCTCCCCATGTCCCTCCCCCTCCCCCTTTCCCTCCCACTCCACTTTCTATCCCTAGGTCTGCTCTCTCCCTCTGCAAGTTCAACACACCACTGTAGTCTTTCTTTTCTTCCTTCTTTGTCTCTTAACTCCCACTTATGAGTGAGCACACACAGTATTTTTCCCTCTGCACCTGGTTATTTCACTTAACACAGTGTCCTCCAAACTCATTCAGGTTCCTGTGAGTGGCAGAATTTGATTATTTTTTATGGCTGAGTAGTATTCCATAGTGTATATATATCACATTTTCCTTATCCAATCATCTGATGGACGTTTTTGTTCCTAATATGTAAAAGAAACTTGTCAAAAAGAATGAAAAAATAAATAAACCCTACTTTGTCCATAAGACAGTTACCATCTACCAGAAAACAACAATATTAACATCTCAGTATATAGAACTCTTAGTGTTTCTAGTGACTCTGTGTTAGATTCCATTTTTCAGATCTGAACGTCCTTAGAAGTTTGAATATACTTACTGATATCCTTAGGGAGTTCAAAAAGGTGAAAACCAATATGTCATTAATTGATTACATCTCTGTCATACTGACAACTGTATGCATCTCTAAGAATGATACATTTTACATTATTCTGACAAAACATATTCATTATTGTCACAATTCAAAATTTGTGCAATTTGTGCAAGTCAAGGAATTCCCCTAAGATCCTTAAGGTCACTTTTTTTTTTTTTTTGCATCAGTGCCCAACATCCTAACTTCCATCCCTTTGAAACAAATACTCAATTGTGGACAAAACTCACTGCCTGCCCCAAAGAAACCTCATGCATTACTGATAAGCACTGAAACCTCTGCATTAGTAACCACATGCTGCCTTATACTATCAGAAGGAGACAGTGATGTGGCATTTAAAAAACAGGATGCCAGGTTTTTAAGTCTCCAGCTGTCCTGAGATATTATTTATCACTATTAATATTTTATAAATCTAATTTAAGTCAAGACCAGCAAAGCAAAATGAGGTACCCCCAATTTTGGCAAAGATCTAATACATTCTCGGAGTATATGGCTGTATATAATAAAATACCCTCTCCTGGCTATTTTGTATAGCGTTGTGATGAACATGGGAGTGCAGGTGTCTTTTTGATATATTGATTTCATTTCCTTTGAGTAGATCTACTGTTAGTTCTCTCAGGAACCTCCATACTGTTTTCCACAATGACTGTACCAATTTATATTCCCACCAACAATGTAGAAATGTTCCATTTTCACCACATCCTCACCAGCATTTGTTGTTGACCTGGAGTTTTTACAGTGCCAGGATAAACTTCTCATGGACAGAAAGAAGGAGTACTCAAGCTTACGTATCAGATTGAAATGGGAGGCTGATGGAGTTTGGATGTGTTGTCCCCTCCAAAACTCATGTGGAAATTTGATCTCCAGTGTGGCAGTGTTGGAAACTGATTGAGTCATGGGGGCGGATCCCTCATGAATGGATTAATGTTCTCCCTGGGGGAGGGGGGATTAATGAGTGAGTTCTTGCTCTATTAGTTCCTGCAAGAGCTTGCTGTATATAGGACCCTGGCACCTTCTCTCTCTCTCTCTTGCTTCCCCTCTCGCCATGTGATCTGCTTGTACCCTCCAGCTGCCTGCCTCTTTTCTGCCATGAGTAGAAGCAGCCTGAGGCACATGCCAGATGCAGCTGTCCCAGAATCGTGAGCCATATAAACCTCTTTCCCTTATAAATTACCCAGTCTCAGGTATTTCTGTTATAGCAACACAAAACTGACTAATACAGAGGCTGAAGTTTAAAAACTATCTGCAATCAAACATCAGGACAATAGAGTCGAGTTCTTTTTTACAGTGTAAATTTAGGTGTATGAGGCTGTGCTGATTGGGTCTTTGACTGACAGTTGCCTTGCAAACTGAGCCGCATAAACCTAAGAATAAAACATGCTGAAAAAAGTGGAGAGGTGGGATAAGGAATCCCAGGTAATGTATTTGAGAACTGCATCAAATCAAAAACAGCCTACCTCTAAGTATCTTAGATGAGATAAATATATGTCTCTATTGTTTCAAGTATGGGCTGTTGAGTGTTATCTACTTGCAGCAAATCACATTCCAGATTTTTCAGCATTCTTTAAGCTTGTTTTCTTCCACCCTTCTTGGTTTCTTTTATAGTTTTAAACTTTTTAAAAATTTTATATTCATTTTTTTCTCTAAAACAATATTTATTCATTTATTTTTGACTATACCTAATTTATGGGTTATGGAGTTGACCAGTATTTGTGTACGGCATATGCTAATAATATTGATTTGTTCCATGCTGCTTTGATTTCAACATAAAAATTGGTCACCACTAATGCAATGGGCACAAAAGTGATGTTGGCTTCATTTATTTTTCCCTGTATCTCTACAGCTTAAAGGGAAGTCCTGATTCATCATGGGAAGAAACATAATTAAAATGTCATACCTGTGCAAGCCATTCTCTCCAATTCCCTTATTTTCTTTTGCTCTTTCAAGTTCACAGCAATGCATCTGACACTCCCTAAGTAATATTTTACTCTCTCCAAAACTCATTCAGAAACATAATGAGTTACAAAAGAAACAAACCATAAAAAACAAGTGAATTAGAAAAGTAAGTAAAAATATATTGTAAGATCCGTGCCCTGGGCACAAATCCTACACGCCGAAGTGACTCGCCTCACAGAGACCACAAGACGAGATCACTGCAATTCAAGCAAGAGGTGTTTATTCAGCATATGCTGGGTCGCCTTTTTCATAAGCGGCCCCGAGCTCCTTGACCTGAGAGTTTTTATACAGTTTCTTTGGACAAAGACTTTTTTTCATGGTCAGGCTTAATAGGCTAGCCCCCGCCGATAAGGGACTGTTTAATTTTTTTTTTAATCACTTGGGCTCTGCCAGGTGTCCTGAAGATAAGAGGGCTGGTTAGTCCTCGAGGCCGGCTGGCCCCTGCAATGTGTGTCCAGTTTTGCTTTGACCTCTAAAAAGCTGTTTTACTTAAAATACCTTTAGATATGTTTACCTCGTTAGTAAGTGTTTACAGGAATAATTTGTGTAGGTTAGCTTAAAGTTCATATTTCTCTGTTACAATTTGTGCAGGCTAAAGCTACATAGGCAATAATATGGATTAGAGTCACAATTTTTATAACAATATCAAACTATCTGGAGGTAAAACAACATTGTTCCTGTTTGCTGTGTATTTCAGAATAAGTCAAAATTAATGAATAAATGCTACTGGGACCCACACACATGAAATATCCACATGAGACACATGGAAAGCTTTATCTCAGTATCTCAGTTGTATAATCTGTGATTTTAATTAAGATATCAGTAATTAGTACTTACATAGTATTTTTTCAAGATATAAATGTTATGATTATTTTGCAAGATGCATTATTCAAACTTGTTGCTGTGAATTGAATGTCCTTCCAAAACTCATTGAAGCTTGACCCTGATCATAACAGTGGTAAGAGGGTGGGAAATCTGACTATGGTATTTGGAACATGGGGCTTTTGAGAGGTGATTAGATTGTGAGGACTGTGCCCTTGCAAATAGATTGATCCATTCATGTAGTAATTTTCGCATGGTTCTGATGGCTTTATAAGGACAGTGAGTGAACAGGTTAGCTCTATCTTGCTCAGCCCATTCTCTCCATGTGACACCCCACATTGCTGCAGAGTCACCACCAAGTAGAAGGCCCTCACCAGATGCATTCCCTGGACCTCGGACTTCCAGCATCTGAAACTGTAAGCTATAAATTTCATTTCTTTATAAATTACCCAGTTTTAGGTATTCTGTTATAAGAAACGTAATCAGACTAATATACATGTCATTAAGGAAATGACAGTTAACAATACAGCGGAAATTAATGGTAAAAATAAAAGTCACAACCTCTTCCTGTTGATATTACAAGATGTACGTGGCTGGTGGTAAGTTTCTCAGCTAACAGGTTGGTGGAAATGTTCCAAACAAGAAGGCAAATGACCCTCCAGTGTTTGCAGTCTTAATTCAGCTCCACACTGTAGAGCACGGGCAGAGGCATGCATGCCCTCTAAGAACAAGCCAATCCCATTATGGCCCACAGTGCTCAGGCATGTCACCCAGTGTATGTCACTCATGTTTCAGGAAGGTCTTCAATCAACACACAGCTGGACACCTTGATTTCTTGGCAGGTTAGAGACTGACCTGTCTTTCTACGCCATCTTTAGCTGATCACAAATACTGCACACTCTTCAAAGCACCAGAGAGAGGAAGGAGAGTAGGGAACACAGCAGAAACACGTGTAACAACTTGAATTAAAATATTTTCAGTGGAGACTGGAAAGAGGAAGTATGGTCGGTGAGGTCTAGAAAACCAAAACACGACAGTAAATGGTGCTGTGACAGATGGCATGAGCCACATCTCCATTTGCTTTTCGACTGTAACGAGAGGGGGAAGAGGACACATTTGTGAGTGACTTTTATTTTATTGCTCCTAAATTCAATTCAGATATTATTTTCACCTTGAACTTTTTTTCAACAAAGTAAATCCATGTAGCTGAGAGGTTGCATAATGTAATGAGGAAACAGAATATTTCTTCGGTGCCTCATGATGATTAAATGTGAATTTCTTTGTGATAAGCATCCTGAAGGTTTATTCTGTCTCCAGGTATCTTATGGCAAAGCACCGGAGAGCATCAGCTCTCAACCGAAGAGAAAAACAGAAAGGCTTCCAGATACCACTGCCACGGCATCCTGTCACAACAGACTCATTCCTTGACTTTCAAATAGCTGTGTGTTTCCTTCTTGGTTATTTCTTCTGCGCAACCCTGAGACAGAGTGTGAGATATGAAGATGGGTCTGCGCAGAGTTTTCTGTCTGACCGGTTTCTCTATTTCTTTCCTCTTTTGATTATGCAGCTATAATATTGGTACTGATATGGACTGGGCCAAGCAAAAAAAGCATGCATAGAATAAATAAATGCTTTATTCATAAATGCATGATTAAGTAAATAGCCTTAGCCAACGTATACTGGAATATTCCAGTCCTTCTCTGGCCACCCCTCCCACTAAATCTCTATTCATGTTGTTTTAATTAGAGTTTTGTTCCTGATCTGGATCTTCTGCTTTACCATTAGATCCGTTTCTAGTGAAATAAATAAGGGGTGAGGCAAATTTTCTAAAATAGGATTTATCATTAGGAAAGAGAAGTGGAATATATAAATACAAGAGGAAAAATGGGTATGTCTTGATTGGAGCACATATTTGTGATATTCCACCTTGTGTGTTCAACACTGTTTTCTTCAGTTTTTTGCTTCTTTATGAGAGATGATAGTTAGATGAAAATTCCCCTATAGTGGTAAGCCCATTACACAGAGCATTCAGCGTTACACTGCATTAAATATAAGAACCAACAGCGCAGGTATCAGGCTTGATTTCCAGGAGTTGTTTTCACTTTGAGTGCACGTTGAGTTTTATAATGGACACCAAGTCATAGATGGGATTATTTGGTACATGGTAAGGATTGAATTGTGTCCCCCAAATTTTATCTATTAGAAGCTTGATGCTTCACTATGACTGTTGGAAAGGTGGGAAATCCTATCATGGTAATTGAAAGGTCGAGTCTTGAAGGGGTGATTGGATTGTGAAGACTGTGCCTAGTGAATGTTGGTCATGGGTGTAGTTCTGATGGCTTTAAAAGGAGCCAACTGAGAAAGTTACCTTTCTGTGCCACTGTTGTGCCATGTGATACCATGTGTCACTGTCACCACCAACAAGGCCTTTACCAGATGTGTTCCCTGGACTTTAGACTTCCTAGCCTCCAAAACTGTAAGCAATATATTTTGTTTTCTTACAAATTACTCAGTTCCCAGGTATTTAGTTATCAGCAACAGAAATGGACTAAGACAGCAAGAATACAGTAAAAGCAACTCATATGAGTAGTTTGATCCTCACGTCTTGATTACCAAAGCTGAACCATTTGTCTTTTGTGGTCTTCATCAGGAGTACCAGGGTACCTTCTCTCTGAGAACCCACTTTCCCAAATTTGACATCTTTTTTGACAAATACATACAGAGTCCATATCAGGTGTTCGGTTCTGTATTATGGGCACATCCTACTATCCCAGGCATTGAATACAGGACCTGTTGTACACCTGGAACCATCCAAGTAGTTGATGAGAAAAGGAAGGAATGAGGTAGACAGAGAAATTTGATGAAGCTGTAGGGCGAGTTGGCAGGGAGAAGAATCATGGAAGACTTTTGGGTCATGCTAAGGGGCTTGTGCCATATCTTAAATGGCAGATGGTGAATGAAGGGTTTTATACAGGGGCACTCTGCTGATAGAGCTGTGCTTTAGCAACCTTTCTCTGGAACTAATGAAAGAGAAAATGAAAAAGTACATGTAGCAGCAAAGACAAGAAAAGCCACTGTCTATATGAGTTGAGGAGATGGCTGGGAGGAAAGAGACAGAAATGTGAAAGTGAGAAAATTCACGGGGTGGTGGAAGCAAAGGAAGGACCGTGCATGAACGATGTGATGGGATGGTGACAGCATTGCCCTTGGAAAACCTGAAGGGAGAGGCAGAGTGGGACTGGAAATAGGATACATTTCCACATCAGCATGAGCCAATGTACCACCATCTAGACGTGGCAGAAGATATTTTCAGCATCTTCTTACATTCAACAGAGACAGCACATGTGTTAGTCCATTTCTGCTGCTTATAAAAAAAAATAACTGGAACTGGGTAATCTATAAAGAAGGTGAAATTTATTGCTTACAGTTTGGGAGGCAGGGAAGTCTAAAGTCCTGATGTCACACACCTGGTGAGTGTCTTCTTTGGTGGTGGCTTTCTGGCAATGCAGGGGTCTCACCTGGCAGGAAATGGTGGACCAGAGAGAGAGAGATAGCTTGTCATGCACTCTCCTTTCAAAGCCCTCAGAACCATGACCACAGCCACCATTACACCATCAACTCAATCACCACTTCATGGCCCCCTCTGCCAATTACCACAATGGGATTTCCCATCCTCAACAGTTACAGTGGGGAGCAGGTTTCAGGGGGACATTCAATCCTAGGTGGCACAGAAGAGAAGATTGTATACGTGTAAGGGTATATGTATGTCTGCAGGGGAGAGAGAGAGACAGGATGAAGTCTTAACGTAGACAATGTCTAAGATAATTACATAAAATATGGTGAGTACAGCCACAAGTTGAACCCAGGATATTTGAGAACAGTGCAGTTCATGTATAAAATAATGAAGAATTGGTCCAACGCATGGAAAAAGCAGGCAAAAAGAAAAAAAGAAAAAAAAAAAAAGAGGGTTACGAAAGAGCAAAGAACAGTGACTTCCAAAGAAAGAAAGGACTCAACATTCCAGTAAGAGAACAATGGATAAGGAAGGAAAATAACCCAGAGCATATAGTAAAAAAGAAAAATATATACACACACACACCCACACACGTTGATTTTGACTCTTTTTTTTTTTTTTTTTTTTTTTCTTTTTTTTTTTTTTCCGGTGGGAAAATGTTTTCATTCTTAATTAAACATTTAGAAAGGAAAGATAGAGTGTTTCTATGCCTCATAAGACTGGCATGCCCACATGAAAAGATAAAAAATATACTTTAAGTAAGAGAATAACCAGGAAAAAGTAGGTTACGGAGGACATTTCACATAATTGTTGTAATATTGCTTTCACAGTTATGAGATGAGAAGACAGCACTCGGAGGCACAGAATCTCCCAGTGAGATTTTAGTATGTTTTCAGAAAATCTAAGCCATTGATTTTCCTCCTTGGTGGCACCTGTTTAAAACCCTAGCCTGTTCTTAAAAATATATATAACAACTGCCAAAGTTTCGGCATAATCACTTCTGAGAGCCCCTCTCTTTGATATTTTCCATACTAGCAATGAAACCCCAACCAGTTTTTTTTTTTTTTTTTTTTTTTTTTTACAGCTAACACCTGCCTGGGAGAGAAACAAACTCTGATCAAATAATCCTAGTCAGTTTCTCTCAGCAAAGGCAGCCCCAGCCAGGCAAGTCTCTGCAAAAACACAGCATGATCTTCCTTCCTCCATCTTTTGCTTAGAATCTTCTCTGCCGATTAGCATGCGGAATCATTTTCTTTGCCCTACAGGTTGCTTCTTGTATTTATAAATGTTGCATTTGAAGACTCTAGCATGAGGAAATAAATAGAAGCTGTTTATTCCCCGATACGTGAGGTCTGCAAAGGCAGAGCTCACCTGGAGAAGCGCGCACTGGCAATTAAGAGTTGAGGACAAAGTTTGAAGCAGAGAGAGTGTCAGAGCTGTGTGAAAACGCCTGTTACATCTTTTCACTTTCTTTGAAAAGCTTCCCAGGAAGATGGCTGTAAATCATTTGTAATTTTGATAGTCAATCCTCCTCCACAATGCATCTCATATATTAAGTATCCAATCAGCAGGCCCTAGAGAGAAAGGCTTTGGAGGATACCATTAGGAAAACCATAAATTTTGTAATATCAGGAGGACTTAAAGAAAAAAAAGAACTCTCGAATTACACATTGTCAGTCCTTAATAACACTATGTCAAGGCTTAAACAGGGCTGATATGTTCCTGATGAAAACATGGAAATACTTCTGTAAACTATGTCTCAATGTTTACCCTGGTGGATGCATTTGGAAATTAACTCATGCATTTGGAGGTTATCAATACAATACTATACACATACTGAATTTGCAAAGTAGGAAATGGAACTGGAGGTCTGATCCTAATTCAGGTTACTCAAGGGCTATATCAGAAGGTTTTTATCAGGGAACTAAAAAGAAG
>NW_007732998.1:71914-72947 GCF_000696425.1 Galeopterus variegatus | reverse complement strand
AGGTTGATAAATTGAGGCTCAGAAGCATTCAATAAATTGCCCAAAGACACAAATCTATAGCATGTGAGGACCTCATGTAAGGAAAGTAAACCAGTGCAAAATAAAGAACAGCTTAGTCAGGCTCAGTCGCCTCCTATTTGTTACAAATGGGCGTGATTCAGCATGGTTGTTAGAAACAAGTTATATGAGTAGTGTAATTGCACGTGTGTGCCCATTTACTGATTCAGCGTGTCAGCTGTAGTTACATTATGCATTTGGCTTGCAGCCACTATTGTGTACTTGTAATATAAAATAGACTCTGGGCAGCAGAGCACAGAGGGTCAGCAGAGCACGGAGAGGCTGAGCATGGAGAGAGAGAGCCTGAGCTTGTCTTGGAGGAATAAAGCATGCCTGTGAAGCTCACATCTGAAGAATAAAGTAGGTCTACCTTGCATAAAGCTGCCAGGATCTTCTTTCAATTACCTGACACACGATCTGCACAGGAAGGAGCAGAAGGATCTAAGATCCAGCCTGACACCTCGACAAATGTAGTCTGAGCTCTCAGACACAAACCCATTGACATGTTGGACTGGATAATTCTTTGAGGTGGGGACCATCCTTCTCATTGTAGGATATTTTGCAGCATTTCTGCCCTCCACTCACTAGATGCCGGTAGCACATTCTTCCCCCAAACATGTGACAACTAGAATGTCTCCAGACACTGTCCAGTGTCTCCTGGGGGGCAAAACAGCTCAAACTCAGAATCATCACACGTCTCATTCAAGTAGACAAAATACTAAAATATTCATTCCCAAAGTATCCTACCAAGATGAAAAGCATCTTCATCCTTGGGGAAAGTCTTGGTACTGCTAATTCTCAGGTGCAACCCCAGCTATATATTCCCAAGCCTCTGATGGTTCTGACACTCACTCAAGTTTGAGAATCACCAGATTAGAATTATGTTTTATAAGCTTTTCACAGGGAAGAGAAGTCAAGAAGAAAATAGATCAGTCTGAGATAGGACATGCTCAGTTTCCCTGGGTTCAGGTTTCAG
>NW_007732998.1:47721-70284 GCF_000696425.1 Galeopterus variegatus | reverse complement strand
CTTAATTGAATATTCATTAGATAGTGAAACTATAAAAGCCAAATCCCAGCAGAAGGCAGGGTTGTTGCACACTTTCCTGGGGTCAACACAGACTTTGCTGGCTGAGGTATGCATGCTTTCTTTTTGTGTTAAGCCTACTTTTACCAGGTGGCTGCTCAGCCTCTTGAGTCAGCCTGTACTCTGCACTGAACTTGAAGTATGCATTTCTTACTTTTGTGTTTGTGTCTCTTATTCATTGTATTAAACATGTTCTCACTCTCTGTGGTGACACTGCTCTTGAATTCTTTCCTGTGGCAGAGTCAAGAACTCAATAAGAGGATGGGGTAGGTTGAGGCCTGCTATTGGGTCTCCCAGACCCTTTCTCTACCATCAAGTCCTCACAAATATCCAGAGGTTGTTCCAATTCTGTCATACACATTAGATAGAATTGAAATGGAAATGGAGTCTCCAATTTACACCTCAGTGTGTTACATATTATTCATGTGTAAATCATAGTTTTAGGCTCTGTGACTTCTGAGATGCAAAGAGTCATGGCTTCCATGTTAGTTGTCTTCAACCAATGCACATGCTACCTTGGAAAAATTAGGAACTCTCTGAGTCATCTCATTTTTCTAGGGAGACACAGTACTCCCTGGCGAGAAAAGTCTGAATTTAATTTAACCCTTTGCCTACCTCTCCTTAAGATGGGTAACTGGCCCACTTGAGTAACATAAAGAATAAATAATTTCCCATGTTCCATCACAATGGTAAAGCAACCAGGATGGCCATTGTGAAAGACTGTATGAGTTTCGTGTTGCTGCTGTAACAAACTGGCAAAAACAGTGGCTTGAAAGACAAGGCACATTTATTGTTTTACAGTTCTGGAGGTCAGGAGTCCAAAATCAGTCTCAAGGGGTGGACAGAGTTGGTTTTTAATGGATATTCCAGGGGAGAATGAATTTCTTGTCTGTTCCAGCTTCTAGAATCTTCCTTAGCTCAGGGTCCCTTCCTCCATCTTCAAAGAACTTCATTCTGTCTTTGCTTCCATCAGGGTGTCTTCTCTCTGTTTTGACTTTCTCCTCTCCCTCTTATAAGGACCTACATGATACTGATAGGACCACTCAGATAATCCAGCATGGTATCCCCATCTCAAGGTTCTTAACTTTATCACATCTGCAAAGCCCTTTTGTCATGCAGATGGACAAACTCACGGATACCAGAGATACAGAAGGAGATGTCTTTAGGGGTCTAGCCTATCCCAGAAGGCCAGTTTTCTTCCATTTCCCAGAAGTAATTGTGAGTCCACTGTCCAGCACCTGCAAATACCCTCGGAAGCCTACTGTTGGTCCAAGCTAGGAGTGATGGTTTTGTTCCCATGTTATGTCACACTCTGGTGCATGTCTCACAACGTGTAGATGTACCATCCTTTGGAAAAAGCATATCATGCTCCTTTTTTTTTTTGGCCACTACGTAGTCCTAAATGAAAGAGAGGCAGGCACTAAGAAGAGGAAAGAAAGGATTTGCTTGTACTATGATCAGAAGGGCACACTAGTGATTCTTCTCAACAATTTGTCTCTGAATATTATTGGAATAGTCCATTTCTGTTGCTTATAACAAAATACAAGGAACTGGGTAATTTATAAAGAAAACAAAATTTATCGCTTGTAGTTTAAGAGGTTGGGAAGTTCCAAGTCCAGGGAACACATTTGGTGAAGGCTTTGGTGGTGGCAACAGTGACCACCCAGCATGGTATCCCCATCTCAAGGTTCTTAACTTTATCACATCTGCAAAGCCCTTTTGTCATGCAGATGGACAAACTCACGGATACCAGAGATCCAGAAGGAGATGTCTTTAGGGGTCTAGCCTATCCCAGAAGGCCAGTTTTCTTCCATTTCCCAGAAGTAATCGTGAGTCCACTGTCCAGCACCTGCAAATACCCTCGGAAGCCTACTGTTGGTCCAAGCTAGGAGTGATGGTTTTGTTCCCATGTTATGTCACACTCCGGTGCATGTCTCACAACGTGTAGATGTACCATCCTTTGGAAAAAGCATATCATGCTCCTTTTTTTTTTGGCCACTACGTAGTCCTAAATGAAAGAGAGGCAGGCACTAAGAAGAGGAAAGAAAGGATTTGCTTGTACTATGATCAGAAGGGCACACTAGTGATTCTTCTCAACAATTTGTCTCTGAATATTATTGGAATAGTCCATTTCTGTTGCTTATAACAAAATACAAGGAACTGGGCAATTTACAAAGAAAAAAAAATCTATTGCTTGTAGTTTAAGAGGCTGGGAAGTTCCAAGTCCAGGGAACACATTTGGTGAAGGCTTTGGTGGTGGCAACAGTGACCCAGGGGTTTCATGTGACAGAAACAGCAGAGCAGAGAGAGAGAGACTAACCTCTCAGGTGCTCTTCTTATAAATCCCTCAGAACCACTCTCCTGAGCACCATTATTAATCCATTCACTACGGCAGGGTCTTACAACCTAATCATCTCTTCAAGGCCCCACCTTTCAATTACCATAATAGGATTTCCTGCCCTCGATAGTTATGATGGGGATGTAAGTTCCAATGAGGTTTGTGGGACGTCTAATCTACAGCAATGATCAAAGATATAGATGTAAGAGCCTCCATCCTAATCATGGCTCTGCAATTGACTGTCCTAGGCAAGGTGGCATCATCTTCAGTCACTTCAGTGTATCATTGTCATGATTTAATAAATGAATGAGTGGAAACTCCGGAGTAAGGTGTCTGTGACATTGCAGATGCTCTCTGAAAGATGACAGCACTTTTTAGGGATTTAAATGCCACCCCCTCAAGTCATTGTGTCTTTGCTATTTGTAAACTATTCTCGAGTGTCTCCTATGGGGTACGTCTCCAGGACAGAAATTGTAGTAAGTCTTGGTGGCCAAACTCAACAGCAAAAATTATTATTTAAAAAGTTAGAGTAGATTTAACCAGCCAATATTCATTACCTACTCATGTGCTTGTGATTGAATTAGGAGTAAAGGAAAACACACCAACTCTTTTTCTATCTATCGTACGTCTCCAACAGCTGAGCTCACAAAGGGCTTGGCTTCTTGGAATTGCATTTGCAATAAGGGGATTTGGGACCAAACCATGCAAAAATATGCTACCAGCCCAGATTTACTCCTATAGACCACGCTCACCTTGGGGGTAACATTTTATATACCCTACATGTAGAGGGAATTATTTTTTTAAATAAAATTTATATTTTCCCATGAATAAAGCAATGCATGTTTATATAAAGAAAAATATGTAAAATTAGCATTATGAGGAAGAAAATAGACTTTTCAGTATTTTGTTACTAGATCAACATCAGTGCATTAGTTTGCACCATTTGTACTTTTTATGTTTTAGGTAGTTTATCTACTATTCTGCACAATGAAGATGATATAAACCCTCCAGGAATTTCCTGAAAGGCATGAGAAAGAACTTTATTATAGTAATATGTCTTGGTGATTATTTGATTATTTGTTTTCCCAGCTCAATTATCCAATGATGGAGGACATTCTAATATTGATTTTTCAATGGAAAAAATTATGACTCCACTTCCTTATAAATAGTAAGGCATTCCACATTTTAAGAAATTTGTATTAAGCACACACATGTCCCTGGTACTGTATTAGATGGCAGGGATAGAAATAAGCAATTTATCAGTTAGTTTTAAAGAATAATTGGAATTGTGAAGCATCAGTGTATTTATTGGCTTCACCAGTAAATAGTGATGAGTATTGTTTCAAATGCAAACTCTGAGATTCCCTACTGTTTCTGCTGCAGAAATCACTTTTTAAATTTTTCTTTTTTTTTTCCTCATTTTTATAATTATTATTTATGTTCAGGAAGAAAAGGAGCTTCTCTCACGTGTCCTCTATATTCCACCAATTTTATTTTTCAAAATCTGTTCCTCATTTTTATAATTATTATTTATGTTCAGAAAGAAAAGGAGCTTCTCTCACGTGTCCTCTATATTCCACCAATTTTATTTTTCAAAATCTGTGTTTAATCTGGTGACTTAAAAAAATATATATTTATTTTGCTCATTACTGCCTTATGTGTCTACAATGTAAGCCATGTGATATTCTGCAGAAGAGATCTTTAATCCCTCATATGCATTGCTAATAGGATTCTTTTTGTTTGCATCTGCACAAAGACTTTTTCATTTTCTTTTTAACTTGCGGGAAATTAGCATTCCAGATGCAGTGACTTACTGCTAATTCTCCTCTGCTGGTATATTAGTTTATTACTACAATGAAATATGCTGAGGTCAAAAATAAATCAACTAGGGTTCAGCACAAGTTATAGGTGAAGCCTTGTAGTATATTAGTGCAACAAAATATCATTTATCCATCAAAAGAAATCAGTCAGGGCAAGGCTGAAAAATACAAGCGAAACTATGCAACATAGTCAATGAAAAGCTCCTAAACTATTACAAACAATATGACACACTTTAATTATAAAACTTAAGAGATTCCTTTAAAGAATATATGCAAAAATCCTATCAAAATTAAAGCAATGGATAACATATACAGATTTAAGGGGGCCCTTACTTTAAGTCAAAGCAGACAGAGAAATTTGATGCAAAGATCACAAGTATTTATAAGATATTGTCAAGGTTGTATATGTGTGTGTGTTGGGTGATAGGTAAAAAAGTAAAAAATAATAAAAAGGGAATATTAGGGAGGGATAAATTGAACAAAGGAGAAAAGAGGAAAGGAAGGGAGGGAGAGAAAGGAAAAGAGAGACTGATTCAGGGACCGCTGATGAGATTATGTTTTAAAACAACGGTTACCATTAATTCATACCCATGCAATGAATTCACTTAAAACCGAGGAGCAGTGGGACAGTGATTAAAACCACTGACGGCTGGAGATCCGACATGAGAAAGAAAGTCTCCATGCTGTGTAAGTGTCTAGCTGTCTGGAGCTTTGAGAAGCCTGGCTCTGTTCAGTAAATCATCACAGTGGATGGACCGGACACGCAACATCAAAAGCAGCCTTGTCTACATTAAGGGTAATCTTGACTAAAACGTTTTAGTCACTAGTTTTGTGAATTTGTATGTTTGTGTGTGTGTGTGTGTGTGTGTGTGTGTTTGTGTGTGTGTGTGTGTGCGTGCGTTTACGTTTTCTTCATGTATCCATGTTATTCCTGCTACTGCTGGCAAGGGTATTTCAAAAAGGTCATGGAAAGATTCGTATAATCTTTTAACTCTCTTTTTCCACGAATGTTTTGAAGTACCCTCACACTTTTACATCAGTATTATGTGTGTACGCTGGTAAAATCAAAGGTTGATATAGTTAATAATTTTGTCTGATGTGTGAAATTATTTAAAATCCTCCAGATTGAATTAATTGCAACTATGCATGTTTCATATTTTTGAACTGTCTCACATCACAATTTCGTACATACGGAAATGTTTTAACTTATGTCTCAATGTACGTGTGCAAAGGCTTTCCATTAAACCTAGAACTTCTCCAAATGTGTGTTGTTAGATGCACCCACAACACATTTTGACACAATGTAATTTAAATATAAAGTAGATTTTAAACTTTCATTTGTATTTTATGATCCTTTGGATACTAATAAAATATTTTATTTTAAGGCCATTATGAATTTGGGGTGGAAATATTGTAAGCAATTTCTCTTTTGATGCATGTTTTAAATGTTGGGATTCCAAATAATGCAAATGTAAATATTTTAAACAGCCCCAAGTGAGTTCCCATGTTCTATTTTGAGAAATCAGATGGACAAGCTGGTAATTGTTTCAGACAAGGGTTTTCAATCACCTGAGGCTTCAAGCCATGCTTCTATAAATCACCAAGCACCGTGGTAATTAATCATCAACTTTTCCATAAGATAGTACCCCTAAAGCCCCCAAAGACAGTGAACTATACATCAACCTCTTCCAGCAAAGGGTTCCTCATTTTGAGAGCATAAACCTGTATCTGTATTTTCCTGAGGTTTACAAGTGTGTCCTGTCAAAGGGCTCTCCCAAAGCAACTTTTTTCTCCCCTTGGAGGAAAATTGGATTAATTATATTCCTTGTCATCCTGAAGCATCAAATCTGCACCATGTAGGGAGAAACTATCCGTGGGATTCTAGTTACATATTTTATTTCAGCTGCACTCAATCGACGTAGGCCAGCTTTAGCATTTACCTTATTACAAGCTTTCTGGAATAAAGGTAGTATTTAAAGTTATTCTTCATTTGGTGATGACAACAGAGAAATACACAAAGGTGATAAAAGCTGCAATGAACAGGGAGATTCTAAGTCCAGACCCCAAGTCTGTGCAGGTTCCAGACAGCAGGGTAAGCAGGAACATTGATTATCAGTATTTCCAAATAAAACATTCTATCAAATTGAACAGAGGGGAACTGGAAAGCAAGATTTACCAGGAGGCTCAAAATTCTGAAGACATCCCAGAGATGGAGAGACAAGTTTGCAAACTAATAACAAGGATAAGACTACGTTGAGTCGGTTCATCTCTGGCAAGGTCGAATCTGCAAGCTCCTGCCTCACGTCCATCCTCAGATGCAGCTCTTTGGATTTATGGGCACACGCTTTGATGTCATTCCTACCTGTCGTGTTCATTGAATAATGATGTTCCTCATTAAAGCACTTACTGTTTTTCAGGATTTTTGGTGAGTGCTTTGTTTATCTCTGCTGCCCACCTGGAAAGGAAGTTTGAAAGATGTAGTTAGGATATTATTTTTCATTTCCAGCTTTGCACAACCCAAAGAAGTGGGGATAAGAGGAAATAACCTCACGCTGTAGAGGAACGAGGTGTGTGTAGCTTCTCGGTAACTACAAAGAGAGGGAGGGAGGGAGGGAGGGAGGGAGGAAGGGAATGAGGAAGGGAGAAAGATGGAAGGAAAGAGAAAGAGAGGTCAAATGAAATTCTTTTTTAAACAATTCAAGTAAACCACAAGAAGGCAGGACAAAGAAAGCAGAAAATAAAAACAGAACATAAAACAAAAAATAATATGGCAGACTTAAGCTCTAAAATGTCGATAATTACATTAAATGCCAACAATCTAAATACACTAATTAAAAGACAGGCAGAGTCTATAGGTGGACATGATCCATCTATATGATGCCTATAAAACTCACTCTATATATAATATAGGCAATCTGAAAGGGGTGAGAGAGAGAGGAAAAGAGATGGAGGAAGGGGGCACAGAAGGACAATTTTGTTAGTTCCCAAGGAGATCACTCCAGTTGTGAGGTGGAGCCAGAATGGAAATCTTAGTTTCTCGTCTGCCATCAAAATAGTATCCCCCAAAAGGCAAAGAGATATATGACTACAGATGTACAGGGAAGTTTGCTATTAAAAAGGGAATTTGCAAATTGGCATAGGTTCTGTCTGGGGCAATTCTCCAAGCTCGAGGTTAAAAAAAAAAAAAGTAAAATAAAATAAGCGGTTAGTAAACAACAGCCATTAGATAACCGGAGCCCATGCGTGGAAACCTTAAAACCTGTGATTATCATGATTGTCTGATGAAAGGCCAGGAGAGAGACACTCTGGGATTCTGATAGGAAAATGAGATACTCAGAATGACACACCAGGGTGATAATTTATTAATGGGCTGATTTCCTCAGGTCAAGGGACTAAGCAATGTGCTTAATGACATAAATGATTCTAACACTGGAATGAGCTACAGTTGGCTACAAACACACCTTTGAAGGACTAGCAGGAAAATGAAATAAAACAGAGAAAGGAGAGGTGGAAGCTCTAGTTCAAGCCCCTCTTTGGGACCAAAAAGCTAAGGGTTCTTGGAGACACCAGTTGCTCCGGGCTGTCTTTCAAATTTATTGGGTCGATCTGTGTATTTACAAGGTCCTGTTTGCATCGTGCAGCTGTGAGATGTAATTAGAAAATTACTACACCTTATATGTGTAATGTGATCTTACTCCTAGAATTTTTTATTCCTCTCCTTTTCTTTTTCTTCTTTTTAATTTATTTTTGTTAGAACATCGTTGATTGGACAAATCTGTTGGGTATAGCATGGAATATCAATACTTGTGTGCAATACGTGATGTTCAGATCAGGATAATTAGTATGTTCATCGTGATACAATGAAATCGATTTTCCTGGCCCTTTACCAATTCCTCCCTTCCCCTCCTTCCCCTCTCCATTTCCCACCTCTGGTTTGTTTCTACATTTTGTTACAGATTGCATACATGCACACACACATACACAGTGATGTCACATTAATAAAACAGATACATTGTTTCACTTTGCTCTTGGACTTAATATTATCCCAACCATTTCTCCACAAAAGATCTACAAGTGGGTCGGCCAGGTGGCGCACTGCTACAGTGCGCAGCTTGAGAGTGCGGCTGCGCTCCTGCCGAGGGTTCGGATCCCACATACAGACCGGTTCCCGCTCACTGGCTGAGCGAGGTGTGGGCGCAGCACCGAGGGCTGCGATCCTGTTGCCAGTGCCGGTCCGGTACGGGGGCAACACTGAGGGTTGCGATCCGTTGCCAGACACGAAAAAAGACAAAAAGAAAAAAAAAATCTACAAGTGACCAGTAAGCACAGAGAAAGAAGCCCAACACCATTAATCATTAGGGAAATGCAAATTGAAACCACAACAAGACGCTACTTTGCACCTACTTACCAAATAGAGGGAAAATAACAAATGCTGGTGAGATGGTGGAGCTACTGGAACCCTCCTACATTGTTTGGCAACATGCAAAATGGTGCAGCTGCTGTGAAAGACTGTTTAGTGGTTTCTAAGAAATTTACACATGGAATTATCATGTGACTCAGCAATTCCACTCCTAAGTGTATACCCAAAGAACTGAAAACAGGATGCACATGAATAATTGTGTGGTTATTATTCACAACAGCCAAAAGTTGGCAATAAGTAAAATATCCACCAACTAATAAACAACGTGGTCTATACATGCAAAGGAATATTATTCAGCCATAAAAATTAATAAGGTGATAATGAACCCTGAAAACATTATGCTGAGTGAAAGAAGCCAGACACAAAAGAGCAAATATTGTATGATTCCACCGATACAAAATATTTAGAATAAGCAAATTTGTAGACACAAAGAATAGATTGCTGGTAACTAGGGTGTGGGGGGAGGGAAGTGTGGGGAGTTATTGCTTAAGGGTATAGATTTCCTGCTGGGAGTGATAAAACATTTTGCAGATAGGTGGTGGTGATGATTGCACATTATTAACATAATGAATGTCACTGAATTGTACCCTTCAACGTGGTTTAAAGGGCAAACTTCACACTATGCATATTTTACCACAATAAAAAAATCGTAAAAAAAAAAAAAAAAAGTAAAACTGTTTCATGAGAATTTCCGGAACAGTTTTGCTAAAATCTATCTCTCTGGTAAAACCTTTAATCTTTGTTGAGGACTTAAAAAAAATTAGTTCAAAACAAATAAGTATATGATACCATCTGGTGTTTGAATGACCAGTCTCTACCTTCTTTACAATCCCTTGCGGGAGTCTCAATCATGTAATATAGTGAAGCAAAATATTACTAGTTAGGTTTACAATCATTATGCAAATTTTCAACTTCATTTCATGCCTCTGCAAATGATTTCAGGAAAACAAAAAGTCAATGTGATAGCCTAAGTCTGTTTTAAGATGTCTTTTTTGCAGACAACATATCAAAAAATAAATAGAGCTATGGCATACTAAGAAAAGAACACATCATTAAATCAAAGTATATTAATAAGATGAGAAACAGTTATTAATGTAAAACTATAGCAAGGAAACATCTATCAAAACTATATAAAAGTTCCTTTTTTCTGCATGTTTCAGTGACAGGTTTTTGTATAGCAATAAATTCAATTTATAGAGTGAACTTCACAATAATTTAAAATTGTTATGTCTTGTCCAACTCCCAATATTGAGACTTTTTATCAAGCTATTTAATGTCTTTCTAAGCTTCAATGGCATCATTTATGAATGGGAATTAATGATAGTCTATCTACTTCACAGAGTTCTTGAGAGGATCAAAAATAATAACTTTATTACAGGTGTCTTATAAACTATAAACTAGCAGGGAGTGGAAAACATTCATGGTCATTCAGTGTGTCCCTGACCTAAAGGTGGACCCAGACATGTCCAGAGGTGGGAAGGACAGTTGTTGATGCTGGTCACTTTATCTTCATGCTAGGTTGGTTGTGATGTCCTGGGACCTACTCAAAGTTATCAGAGAGGTTGGTCTCACCTGTATTTATTGGCTGTATTAAATGCAGAAGATATGGTCTGAGGCTAAGAAAACTCTCTGGCCTAGAACCTTGGAGAACATTCTAAATTCTTAAGGAATGAGAGGACTCGACCTCCAGAGACCACAAAATATAATGAGGAAGAATGGAAACCCTCATGTATTGAATTATGTCCCCCCAAAGAGACGTACTCATGTCCCAAACTCTAGCACCTCAGATATGACCTTACTTGGAAACAGGATTGTTGTACATGTGATGAGTTAATATGAGGTTCTACTGGAGTAGGGTGGGATATTTATTCCATATGAGTGGTGACCTTATGAGAAGAGAAGAGACAGAGAGACCGACACAAGGAGAGAGAAAAAGACCACGTGAAGAAAGAGGCAGAAACTGGAGTGTGGCAGCCACAAGCCAAGGGACACAGGATTTCCTGCCACCTCCAGAAGCTAAGAGAGAGAGGCAGGGAATAGACTTTCACCTGGAGACTAGGGAGAGAGCATAGTCCTGCTGACAATCTGGTTTTCAAGCTCTGGCTTCCAGAACTATGAGAGAGTAAATGTCTGTTTTAAGACACCAGATCTGTTGTACTTTGTTATGTCAGCCCTGGGAGTGAATATAGAGATGCCCATTTTTTATTATAAGTTACACCTTGAGAGAGTGTAACTAATTCCTGCCTGTAAATCTTTTTTTATTATTGAAACATATTGATCGTACATATCTATGGTTTACAGAGTTATATTTCAATACATGTATACAATGTGTGATGACCAAATCAAGATAATTAGCATGTTCATCATTGCAAAACTTAATCATTTCTTTGTGATGTGGACATTTCATATTATCTCTGCTAGTCATCTGATAACATGCATTAAATTACTGTTAATTATAGATGCTTGGCTTGACTGTACACCGGTAGAAGTTATTTTTCCTGTCTAGCTGTAATTTTGTGTCCATAACTCACCTCTATTCCAACTATCCTACCTCTTCTTTCCCCTTTCCTGCCTCTAGTAACCACAGTTCTGCTCTCTCCTCTTAAAAGTTTAACTTATTATTATTATTTGTTTGTTTGTTTGTTTGTTTTAGCTCTTACATACAAGTGAGAACATGTGGTATTTCTCTTCCCCTGCACAGCTTATTTCACTTAAGTTTCTTTAAGCTCATCCATGTTTCTGTGAACGGCAAAAGTTCATTCTTTTTTATGGCTGAGTAGCATTTCATTGTGTATATATACTGCATTTTCCTTATCCAGTCATCCTTCAGTGGACATTTAGGTGGGTTCCATGTGTTAGCTATTGCAAACAGAGCTGTAATAAACATGGGAGTGCATGCACCCATTCAACAAGACGATTTCCATGCCTTTGGGTATATACACAGCGGTGGAATTGTTGGTTCATACGGTGATTCTTTCTGCAGTTGTTTGAGGAATATCCGCACTGCCTTAGGAGAGAGACAAGCAACTTTCTGCAAAAGAGATCTGCTGTTTCACGTGCGTCTTGCAGCTGGACCTGGCCTGAATGAAATTCCCACTTAGTCCAGGCCCTCTTGAAGGGTCTGCTCTACTGAAGACCAGCTGACTTCCAGGCACTCTTGACTGCCCAGAGATAAATTCTAGTCTGATTCAAAGTCATGTTTTGTGTCACTTACACATCCATGGAAGTTTTTATAGGCCCCAGAAATGGGATGCTGATGTGGGATCATCTGTTAACATTGTGTTTACCAATAGACTTATCACTCCTGTGTGGAGCCAACTTCTGTTAGGGGAGGAGTCCAAAAAAACACATTTGGCGTTGACCACTAGGCTGAGTAAATTAATTTGCACGCACCCAAGCAAAAAAATATATTATGTGTTCCTTTTTATTCCTTTATTAAATCATTTACAAAGTCATGCAAGTAGCATTTTTCTTTTGCATCCAATGAAAATCACAAAGATAAAGAAAAAATATAAGCCCCCCACAACCCAGCCATTTCTCTCCTTCTTCATTATTGCTGACTGAGGTAACCAACATGTAACAGCTTATGCTATTTTCATTGGAAAACCATTTCTACATTTCTCTAGGGATTGCCATATCTTTTAAGCTATCTGTCTTTGTTTTTCCCTTACACTCTGCCTTGCACAAGATAATTTATCCCAAAAGTTGTCATACTTGTGGCCAAACGTTTTGTAATAGACTTAGGTTTCTCAGCTTTCTTGAAATCATATTTTGAAGATGGATTTTTTTTTCCCCTTAACACCTTAGAGAAGGTGTGGGCACAACTGTTCTGCAAAGGACCCGCTCTAAAATATTTTCAGCTTTGTGGGCCTTAGGGTCTCTGTCACAACTACTTAACCATGATCCTGTTGCACAAAAGAAGCCACAGGCATGGTGTAAACAAACAGGCAAGGCTCTGTTCTAATAAAACTTTATTTATAAAAGCAGGTGGGGGGTCAGATGTGGCCCTCAAAACCATAGTTTACCAACTTCTCCTTAAAAGATTGCAAGTGTTAACTTTAAACTAACATTGAAGAATTAGCCTTCGGTATCTGGGTTAATAGCAAATAATTTTGTAAAAAAGAAAATAAATTTCTACATAAGCCTCAGGTCGATGCAAATCAAAACCACAATGAGATGCCACTTGGTACCCATTAGGATGGCTATCATCAAAAAAACTAGGAATTAACTAGTGGTAATGAGGTTGTAGAGAAATTGGAACCAACCTTTGTGCATTGCTGGTGGGAACATAAAATTTTGCAACCACTGAGGAAAACAATATGTAGGTTTCTCAAAAAGTTAAATATAGAATTACCTTATAATGCAGCAGCTCCACTTCCAGGAATAATACCACAAAGAGTTTAAATGAAGGACTTGAATTGATATTTGCACATTGTCTTCATAGCAGCATTATTCACAATAGCCAAAAGGTGGGAGCAGCCCAAGTGCCCATTGATGAACAAATGGACAAACACAATGTGGTCCATCGTAACAATGGAATATTATTCAGCCTTACAAAGAAAGGGCTTTCTGACACATGCTCCAAGATGCACAAAACTGGAGGACATTATGCTAAGCGAAGTAAGCCGGACATAAAAGGACAAATATTGTATGTTTTCCCTTATACAAGGAACCTGCAGGAGTCAAATTTATAAAGACAGACAGAATGGGGAGTGATTGGAAAGGATGCAGAATTTCAGTTTTGCGAGGGAACAAAAGTTCTGGTGATGGATGGTGGGGATGTTTGACAACAGTATGAATGTACTTGATACCACCAAACTGTGCTTAAAAATGGTAAAAATGATAAATTTTACATTAAGTATATTTCACCCTGATAAAAAAGTAGTAAGCAATTTTTTTAAAAATAAGGTAAATATTTTAAAAATATGTGACTCTTTCTTGATCTGTAATGAGTGCGTTTTGAATGGCATTCCTGGGGGACTCTGTGGAGCCAGCCCCTCCTTTTAAAGGGAATTGGAAAAACATTCCCGAGTTCGCATGCCACCCACTGACCAAAGCGCCAGTTCCATCTGAGGTCTGATTGGTACCAGCGTCTGCAAATACGTACCCCCCAAAACAAGAAGCCACTCTACGAGTACTGTTGTGAACTTGTAGGGGGTTGTATTAGTCCATTTCTGTTGCTTATAACAAAATACCTGAAACTGGGTGATTTATAAAGAAAAAAAATATATTGCTTACAGTTTCTGAGGCTTGGACGTCCAACGTCCATTTGGTGGTGGCGACAGTGACACATGGTCTCACATTGCAAGATGGTGGAAGCAGAGAGAGCAGAGAGAGAGAGAGACAGACAGACAGACTCTCCTTTTCTTTTAAAGCCCTCAGAACCACGCCCCTGACAACCATTGTTAATCCATTCACTACTGCACGGTCCTACAATCCAATCACCTCTTCAAGGCTCCACCTTTCAATTACCATAATAGGATTTCCCACCCTCTTAACAGTCACAGTGAGGGCTGAGTTTCTAATACATAAAACTTGGGGGACACAATTCAAGCTTTGGTAGGTTTTGGGGGACAAAATTTAATCCACTACAGGGGTGTAAATAAGAACTATTACGTGGGACCTTCATGCCCAGGGTTGACCCTTAAAAATAGGCGTTTTATAAAGCCACACTGTGCATGCATCTTATGTATTTAGATTACTATTAAATTTAGGGGGGAAACCTCAAAGCCAGGAATTGTTTAGATTACACGATCCAGCAAGCTACAATGGGCTTTTCCTGAAATTATTTTCTCTTCCACATTTCGTTCTCATTGTATTTGTCACATAAGTTTGTCATCGGTGCTGAATAAGCATAAAATAGAGGCGTGACTCAAGTGTTTTATGCTTCATTTTCATAGTGCAGGTTTTCCCAAAATGTACTCATGGAAGGAGATATGTGCATTCTAGTATTTCAAAGACATTATCTGTGGAGGAGAGAAGGGACTTTAGCTCAGTTTAATTACAGTTACTCAGATCATAAAATATGCCAGAAAGGAAGGTGGTCAGAGTTTTTGCTGGTTTATTTTTTTTTTCTTTTTGGTTCCTAGTTGTTCAAAAACTTAATGCACACCCATCATATCATTTAAAAACATTTGTTTAAAGATCATTTTGGCTTGCCTAGCTCAACAGAGCCTAAAGGTGCAAATCTAGTCTTTCCTCAAGTATTGCTGTTTGGGGTTGAATTGGGAACTACCCCACTTCCCCCCACCCCCACCCCGCAAAATTTGTATGTTAAAGTTCTAACCTTCAGTTCCTGCAAATGTGACCTTATTTGGGAACAGGGTCCTTACAGAGGTAATCAAATTAAAATGAGCTCATTGAGGTGGGCCTTAATCCAAGGTGATTTGTGTCCCTATAAAATGGGAGCATTTGGACACAGAAATAGGCACGGAGGGTAAAAGATAGAAGAGACAGAGGAAAGACGGCCATCTACAAGCCAAGGAGAGAGATGTCAGAAGGAGCCAGCCCTGCTGACATCTTCATCTCAGACTTCCAGCTTCCAGGACTGAGAGAGAGAAATGTCTGTTTAATTCAGCCAGTCCGTACCACTCTGTTATGGCAGACCCAACTCACTAATACACTTGCTGATTTGTTCTTTAGGGTAACGCCACCTGTAAAAACAATCATGTTTCTATGGAAAGAAACACACACACACTATCTTACACACCAACACATACACACAAACCTGCACACTCACTTATATTTGCATGCATGTACATGTACACGCCTACACACAAGCACACACTCACATACACTTGTTTACAAGCAAACCACACACAGAGTTCTAGATTTTATTTTGCTCTGCAATGATTAGCTTTCTGCTTTTGGAAATCACTGCATTCAAAGCTAACCATGAAAGAGAAAGGAATATACTCCTCCTTGAATTTCCTTATTTTTTCTTTTTTTAAATTAGCTGCACGAATGCCTAAATTTTACAATTCTGGAAAAAGAGAAGCATTTTTAAGAACCGCGTATAAGCAGAACACGGTAAATAGATAGAAATCCCAGTACACATTTCAGCACCTGCTTCCAAATCCTTTCACAAAATTGCAGAATCCTATTTAGTAGCAGAGAACACGGGTGTCATTCACAAACCACTGCAGTAGCGTCCCTAATTGTCTTGACACAATTACCATGAACACGCTTGGTGCATACAAATTAACAGATGAAAAATATACCACAAAAACATTAAATTAAACTTGGCCCTGACTATTCCTACAGGGGATGCTCCTGCCCACCCTAGAATTATCAAGAAGCTTCAGAAAAAAAATATGTGAGAAGTCGGGGAAAGACGACCGTCTTTCTGCCCTTGGTAATTCAGGTGAAAACAAAGAAAGCATAATTAAGAATGTTATCTGGGGTTTTTTTGGGCATCTCTCTATTCAAGGCTTTGAAGTTAAATGTGTATTAATGAGAGTTCTTTGGATTTTCTGTTTTCATTCATGAAGCCTTTTTTGGGTGTCCATAGGTTAAATGATATCACACTGATCATTTTTAAGTCAGTTTAATTTTTAAAATGCCCCCCACAGGTGCCTTCTATCATGCATGGTTATGTGTGACAAAGAGCTCAGGAGGTAAAAATGAGTTTCAATTCATTTAGAATTGAAAGAAAAAGAGGTAAACTTAAAAAAAGCAGAAGAGGAAGGCTCTGAATGGCAATATGTTTGGAATTGGAGAAAGAAACACCACCACCCAATGCACTGATAATGCTGCTGTACACGTAAAAATCCTTCCTCTCCTATCAGGTAAGTATGCCATGCATTTAGTCGGTGCAGATAACTTTGCATTTTAAAAATCATCTGTACACTATTCAGTGCTTGTGCTCACCTCAATAATCTAGAATTGTTTAAAAATTGCAAGGTTTATGGATCAAGATATGCTGTCCTTACTCCTCAGTGTGAGATTTTTGGCTTATTGTATCTCAAATATGTACAAGGGTACTTCAAAAGTTTGTAGAAAATTGAGTTAAACAATCATATGAATCTTTCCATGAACATTTTGAAGTCCCCTTGAATATGTGTAAATGCATGTATATGTTTGCATACATAGATATTCATATGCTGTAAGCATGCTTATAGAGGTACACCATCATTTATGATACATATTTTCACACGTGCATTCATAAATATATGCACAAGCCAGGAAAGAGTATGCAGTTCCATATAGTTCTTAGGTATGAAAAATAAGATTATTTATTTGACATCTCTCTTTTTGTTTATGCTCCAAAATACTCAGGTACTTTCACTACTAGTACACTTGAACCTAAGTATTATTTGCCTGTGTGGAATTTTTTATACTGAGTACTTGTCCACTACAGGAAAAGATGTCAGGATTTTAACTAACAAGGATGAGGTAGATGTGCTGATACAGGTTGTATGCAGATGCAAATATTTCACATTGTATGAAATTTGGGGTGAATCAAAATGTCAGTGAGATGTTGGAACTCCCCTATAGTTTGGGAGTAACCCTATAAGGTAGCAATTGAGTTCACAGGTTTTGGTGAGGTGGCCCGGGGGAGACAGTCTGGAGAGGAAAGTGGAGGATTGAGGAATATAGCTGGGGGATGTTAACATAAACAAAAGGACTTTGAAGAAAAACACAACCAAGAAGCCATCAGAAACGATGGGGTGTAAAGAGAACAGTACTTGATAGCCAGGCTTGGAGGTGATAGGCAGAAATTCTACTGTAAAAAAGTCATAGAGGAAAAAGAGAGAACGTGGTTGAGCTTGGCAACCTTGCATGCATGTCTGCAAATTTGGTGGCATTAAATGTTGTTTTGTTCCTGTTTCAAGTGGCATTTTTTTTTTCTTTTTGTCTTTTTTGCTGACCGGTAACGGGATCACAACCCTCGGTGTTGTGCCCGCACCGCGCTCAGCCAGTGAGCGGGAACCGGTCTCCACATGGGATCCGAACCCTTGGCGGGAGCGCCACTGCGCTCCCAAGCGGTGCACTCTCCAGTGCGCCACCGGGCCGGCCCTCAAGTGGCATTTTTTAAAGCAAGAGTGAAACTGACCATTTTTGTAGATTTGTTAGTGTTATTTTTCTTTTACTGCATTGGCAGCACTATTTTCTTTCCCATTCTCTTATATTATTATTTTTTTCTGCTTACTTTGGGCTGACTTGCTCTTCTAGTCTCTTAAAGTGGATACTAGGGTCAGTAATTTAAGATCTTCATTCTTTAATATCATTGTCAGGAACCATGCATTGCTAAGTCACACTAAAACGTTTTCCTACAAATTTGATACATTGAGATTTCATTATGATTTTGTTTAATTACTTTCTAATTTCTCTCCTGATTTTTTTTCTTTAACCCATCTCTTCCTCATTGATAATTTTATGTGTGTTAATTAATTTTAACAGTTGAGGATTTTCTAGACATGTTTCAATGAATGATGTTAGTTTAGTATCACCATGATCTCATAACATACATTGTATCAGTTGGATTTTTAAAAAAGTTTTTGAGCCTTATTTTTAGGCCTAGAGTAGGGTCTGTCTTGGTAAACAAAGAGTGTCCATTTGAGCACTTATATGCATCTTATATGTGAGCTCAGGAATACCTATAGAATACAAAAATTTTCAACTTCCAATATGGTAAAATTTACCACATCTGGAATCCAAACAAAAATTTCTGATCATGGAAAGAAGTAAGAAAATATAATTAATAAGGTGGAGACAAATAAATCAATCAAAATGAGCCGAGAAGTAACACAGATTTTGTATTATGCAAATAGTGACATTCAGCAGATATTAGAAACTGTATTTCATATGTTCATAATGTTAGATAGAGACATAACAAATACACAGCAGACCAAAATCTAATATCTAGATATGAAAACAACAGTATGTGAGAAGCAAAATACATTGAATAGATTAGACTTTGCATAAAAAAAAAAAATGACTAGTGAACTTAAAAACTGCAGCTGTAAAAAAAACACAAAATAAAACAGAGGAAAAAAATAGACAGATAAATAAATAATAAATAAGTAAATAAATAGAGGATCTCTGAGGTGTGGGAAAATTGTAAGCACCCTAAGAATCCCTGACAAAGGGGACCAAGGAAATAATATTTGAAGAAATATTTCTATTATAGGCCAAACATTTTCTATATTTGATGTAAACTACATAATCTCATAAGAAACTCAGCCAACCTCAAACAAACAAGCAAAAATCATCAATGAAATTTCAACTTATCAAGTTTGTAAGATGACAGTTGAGGCCGTCTTTCGGAGAAATGCATAGTACTCCATAATCAAAGTGGTAGAGAGTAGTGATTAAGAGAAAATCCTGCAAACACCTAGAGATAAAAGGCAGGCTACCTACCAGGAGGTAAAGATAAGCAGTGCAGTCAATTCCTCGTGAGAAACCATGTGAGCAAGAAAACAGTGAAGAGATATCTTTAAATTACTGGGACCAAAAGAAAATCTAGAATCCTACAACTAACAAAAGCATCTTTTAAAATCATAGAAAATGTAGACATTTTCAAACATCCGAAAGCAGAAAGAATTCATTAGCCCAGAACCCACTGCATGAAATGGTAAGGGCTTTCTTGAAGCAGTAAAAAAAATGATAGTAGGTGTGATTATGGAAATATGGAGTTACACAGAAAGATGAAGAATATCAGAATTGGGGACTGCATTGATAATGTGGAAGATTGTTTTCTTATTTACCCTAACCCTAACCCTAGCACTAACCCTAACCCTAACCCTAATCCTAACCCTAACCCTAATCCTAACCCTAACCCTAACCCTAAACCCTAACCCTAACCCTAACCCTAACCCTAACCCTAATCCTAACCCTAACCCTAACCCTAAACCCTAACCCTAACCCTAACCCTAACCCTAACCCTAACCCTAGCAATGCAGAAATTATAACTAAGTAGGTAAATGCTTTTCTTATCACTTACACCTCTTTAAAAGTTCACTGATTCTCTAAGCAAACGTGATGTGGTATGGGTTTATAACACATGTAAATGTAAAATACATGACATTAGCACAAAGCTCAGGAGGAGAAAAAGGGAACTGTTAATGTTATTACCGGATACTTTTACTCTGGTCATGATGAGTCAGTGATGTGAATGATAAACCCTAAAGCAACCACCGAGATAATAACACAGAGAGTTATAACTAATGAGCTTACAAAGGAGATAAAGAAAGAATAATGTAAAATTCAATTAATGTGAAAGAAGGAAAAAATATAGGAAAAGATAAAAAAATAAATGGGACACACACACACACACACAAAATAGCAGATGGTATTTTAAACTTTGCCATATCACTAAGAACCTTAAATGTAAATGGTTTTAAAATCCCAATTATAAGCAGAGTTTGTCAAATTGGATAAAAGGCAAGATTCAGGTGTATATTGCCTACAAGAAACACTTTTAATATAAAGACAGGGAGTTTAAAAGTAAAATTTTAAAGGAAGTGATACCATGCTAATCCTAGTGAAAGAAAATGTGGCATGACTATATTGAAATTGCATAAAGGATGTGCCACAGCAAAGAAAATTACCACGATAAGGGTTATTTCTTAACAATAAAAAAGTCAGTTCATCAAGGTTTAAAATTGCAAGTCTTTAATGCACCTAATAACATATCCTCAAAATGCTCACATCAAAAATTTACAGATGGGGCCGGACCGGTGGCGCACTGGATAGTGCGCCGCTTGGGAAGCGTGGTGGTGCTCCTGCCCGAGGGTTCGGATCCCACATACAGACCGGTTCCCGCTCACTGGCTGAGCGAGGCGCGGGAGCAACGCCGAGGCTTGCAATCCCGTTGCCGGTCCCCGGTCCGGTACGGGGGCAACACTGAGGGTTGCGATCCGTTGCCGGACACGGAAAAAGACAAAAGACAAAAAAAAAAAAAATTTACAGATGGGGCCGGACCGGTGGCGCACTGGATAGTGCGCCGCTTGGGAAGCGTGGTGGTGCTCCTGCCCGAGGGTTCGGATCCCACATACAGACCGGTTCCCGGTCCCTGGCTGACCGGGGCGCGGGGGCAACGCCGAGGCTTGCAATCCCGTTGCCGGTCCCCGGTCCGGTACGGGGGCAACACTGAGGGTTGCGATCCGTTGCCGGACACGGAAAAAGACAAAAGACAAAAAAAAAAAAAAAATTTACAGATGTGCAAGGACAGAAGAATTCACAATTTAAGTGGGGAATTTAAATACCGTTTTCTCAATAATTGATAGAAAAAGTAGACAGAAAAGAAAAGATCTCAGTAAAGAAAACTGAGATCTGATCAACACTATCAATCAACTTGACCTAATTGCTATTTATAGAAAAGTCAATCCAAGAATAGTTCTTCTCAAGACAACACAAAACATTTAGAATGTTAGACCTACTCTGGGCCATAAAACTTTCTAAGGAAAAAAAAAATCAATTTAAAAGGATTCAGGTCATACCTGTATCATTTTATTTTTACTTAAATAGATTTCTGGATCCTAATAGAGGGGTAAATATGTTATCTTTTATATTTGCATAGAGGGTGCTTGGCTAGCTGTCTTTGTTTTTATACTTAATTTTTCATTTCTAATAACAATATTTTTAAAACATTAAAATTAAAGTTATTTGTTAAATAAGTTCAAAGTGTTTTGTTTTGGTCTCTTATGTAATAAGTATAAATCTCCATGGAAGAACAAAAATTAAGTGAATGGAAGTTCACACTAGGCACATTTTTGTACCCTAGAATTCCATTCCTAAAGAAATCCAAAGATACTTTATTTTTTGTTCTTGAGATACAACATGTCAAGGAATTTTATTTGAAATTTCAGGCATGGCAAAAAGCTCTGAGACCTGATAAATATCAGACTTTAAAGGACACCTGACTATGAGCTGAGCTGCGGTATTAAAGGGAATGAGTTTGATTTTGGTGTGCAGAGAATTTTATGAGAGTACTTCAAAAAAGTTCGTGGAAAGATTCCTAGTATCTTTTGATTGTACTTTTCTGTGGACTTTTTGAAATAACCTTGTGTACTTCTAAAATACAAAAAAGTATCCTACCTGTTCTGATATGAAAAACAAGATGCACCACATTGGTGAAATGAGATCTGTAACAGCCGGGTACCTCACCTGCCTCATCGTGACATAGTGCACGACGTTGACCATTTGGGAACCTTTATGAGAGGTGAAGTGGGAATCCTGCCCTCTTCAGAAATGATTTTAAAGGAGGTGACTGATCTATGGCTTTTTTATCCATCTCTTATCATGTGGGATTTAGTAGCCAATACATCATCCACACTTTGGAGCTTAACCTTCTGAGGCCTGTAAGAAGTAAGGACCTCAGTAGGAATTAATTGTGGCAGAGAATGGATGTTAGAGAAAAGTAGATGTAATTCATCTTAGCTGCTAGGGATTGGGTTCAATATGCAAATAGAATTGAGCTCAGAACACATGATTTTTTTTTGACTGGCAATAAGAAATAATATTCACTAGATATTTCCTGTTGCATGCTACAGAGCAAAGCTGCAACATTTCTACCTAAGACCAATCTAATGTTTTATCTGAAACATAATCCTATTTTTTTTTTTTATTGCCCAGAAAAAAATGCTTTTGCCTTCTCATTATGGGTCTCAGCAAAGGACTGAGTATTTCACTTATGTGCATGGACTTTCTGCTGACCTGCTGGGGGTGCTGTAAACAGTGTAACTCTTATTTCCATAAGAACACTTGTTTCTCAATCTATCCAGTTAAAGGTAAGATTTTTGTTGTTTTTCTGTTCAAAACTAGAAGTATGTTGAAAAGTTTTGCAAGATGATCATGCTTTCAAGACGTGTTTTTTGAAGGTTTCCCAAATTTGGGTATTTAAAAAGACTCACCAAGATCTAGGGCAGATACTCACGAGAAGTTTTCATTTAAAGGAAAAGGAAACTGATAAGGTGAAGAGAGAG
>NW_007732998.1:44010-46735 GCF_000696425.1 Galeopterus variegatus | reverse complement strand
CCTAACCCTAACCCTAACCCTAACCCTAACCCTAACCCTAACCCTAACCCTAACCCTAACCCTAACCCTAACCCTAACCCTAGCAATGCAGAAATTATAACTAAGTAGGTAAATGCTTTTCTTATCACTTACACCTCTTTAAAAGTTCACTGATTCTCTAAGCAAACGTGATGTGGTATGGGTTTATAACACATGTAAATGTAAAATACATGACATTAGCACAAAGCTCAGGAGGAGAAAAAGGGAACTGTTAATGTTATTACCGGATACTTTTACTCTGGTCATGATGAGTCAGTGATGTGAATGATAAACCCTAAAGCAACCACCGAGATAATAACACAGAGAGTTATAACTAATGAGCTTACAAAGGAGATAAAGAAAGAATAATGTAAAATTCAATTAATGTGAAAGAAGGAAAAAATATAGGAAAAGATAAAAAAATAAATGGGACACACACACACACACACAAAATAGCAGATGGTATTTTAAACTTTGCCATATCACTAAGAACCTTAAATGTAAATGGTTTTAAAATCCCAATTATAAGCAGAGTTTGTCAAATTGGATAAAAGGCAAGATTCAGGTGTATATTGCCTACAAGAAACACTTTTAATATAAAGACAGGGAGTTTAAAAGTAAAATTTTAAAGGAAGTGATACCATGCTAATCCTAGTGAAAGAAAATGTGGCATGACTATATTGAAATTGCATAAAGGATGTGCCACAGCAAAGAAAATTACCACGATAAGGGTTATTTCTTAACAATAAAAAAGTCAGTTCATCAAGGTTTAAAATTGCAAGTCTTTAATGCACCTAATAACATATCCTCAAAATGCTCACATCAAAAATTTACAGATGGGGCCGGACCGGTGGCGCACTGGATAGTGCGCCGCTTGGGAAGCGTGGTGGTGCTCCTGCCCGAGGGTTCGGATCCCACATGCAGACCGGTTCCTGCTCACTGGCTGAGCGAGGCGCGGGAGCAACGCCGAGGGTTGCGATCCCGTTGCTGGTCCCCGGTCCGGTACGGGCACGACACTGAGGGTTGCGATCCGTTGCCGGACACGGAAAAAGACAAAAGACAAAAAAAAAAAAAAAATTTACAGATGTGCAAGGACAGAAGAATTCACAATTTAAGTGGGGAATTTAAATACCCTTTTCTCAATAATTGATAGAAAAAGTAGACAGAAAAGAAAAGATCTCAGTAAAGAAAACTGAGATCTGATCAACACTATCAATCAACTTGACCTAATTGCTATTTATAGAAAAGTCAATCCAAGAATAGTTCTTCTCAAGACAACACAAAACATTTAGAATGTTAGACCTACTCTGGGCCATAAAACTTTCTAAGGAAAAAAAAAANCCAAATTTGGGTATTTAAAAAGACTCACCAAGATCTAGGGCAGATACTCACGAGAAGTTTTCATTTAAAGGAAAAGGAAACTGATAAGGTGAAGAGAGAGAGCAAGCAAGAGAGACAGACGCCTGGTAATCAAGCCATGCTACCGACCTGTTTAGGTCAATAACAAACCAACCACCAGTAATGAGGGTTAGAAATCTTGATTCTTGTTTGATTATTAGATAGGGTTCTAAGATAATGCATGTGTGGGACAAAAGTCCTTAGCTTGGAGGCAAGAGCCTACAGATAGGGGGCAAGAGCCCATCTAATCAGCCTAATCACTGGTCAGGTAAGGGATTGTATACACGGATGGTTAATATAATGAGCTCATTGGAAGATCTTGTAAGAAGGAAACTTATGCAGGACTAAAGGCTTTAATGTGGACAAGAGAACTGAAACAGAGGAGGAATTGTTCTCAGAGCAATCACCCTTCATGCAACAAAACTTAAATGACGGAAAAATATGTGAGTTAAGATTTCCAAGGACATTCTGCTAGGTTGGGTAGTACATGGGGGTCGTTCCACAGTTTGCTCTAAGCTGTTTCTTTGAGTTTTTTAAGAAGTCAGGCACTTTAATGATGACCTTATTGTTTCTTGTGCATGTCACATAGTTTAGATTTAGGACTCTTCTGACGGTATACTGTTTACACTATTTTGAACCACACATGCTTGGATGAAAATCGTTACGTAGCCAGTTTCTTTATGTTCTTACTATGACTGATTAACCATTTGTTTTTCTCTGTAACTTACTTGTCTTTACAATAAACACTGGAGCAAAATCCTGCTCTCAACACTGCACCTTGCTTCTTGCTTCCTAAAAGGAGTCGTCTTGCTGCAGTCCCCTTGGGCTTCTCATTGCACCGATATATGCTTTGAGTCATCTCTTTTGCTTCTCCATTGCACAATGAGAGGTGTAACAATGTGAATGACCAAGGGACTTTCAGACTTTAACGGCACGTCATAAAGTCCTGACCTTGGACAAAATTCAGAGCTACAGATAAAGCTTTTTCAGTCCACCTGTAAATTAACTCCACTCTTTATAATTCTTATATTCACCTGGGAGTTTGGATGGGGTAGTGGCGAATACACCCAGGAACTTATTGAGGAAAGAAGATGTATATATTGGTGAAGATTCTGGTCACAGTTTCCACTTAGCTGTAATGAGAGAAGCATCTTGAAGTTTCTGCAACCAAAAGTGCAGTTACAGGAACCTGAAATGTGACACTTAAACTTCTTTGACTGCATGTAAGGACTGAATAGAATTAGTGGCTTTGGGGCCGGCCCGGTGGTGCACTGGATAGTGCGCCGCTTGGGAAGCGCGGCGGCACTCC
>NW_007732998.1:41680-42648 GCF_000696425.1 Galeopterus variegatus | reverse complement strand
ACACATAAAAAATAAAAAAACAAAACAAAACAGAATAATGTATGCTTATTAGAGAAAACTAAAAAACTGAGGAAAAGAAAAAGAAAATAAATAATATCCAGATAAAAACAAAACCAAACCAAAACACATGATTTTAACCGCTGCTACTATATTTTCTTTGTTTATCTTTCACAAGAGGTCTTCCTAAGTTAACTATCAGGCCCCTTCCTCAAAGAGAATGTTGATCCTTGGAGTAGGAGCACTGTGTGCTTTATAATGTCAGACACATGCTTTCCTAAATACCGGAGTCTACATGTCAGGAATAAAGGAGATATTACAAGAAGGCTTTCTCCAAGGGTTACAATGGTTTCACAAGGAGCAATATTGTATTAAACAAACCTATTTTGTTCATCCGTTTTCCCCAGATCCTTAGTGTATTAATGTGTATAGATTAATGTGTGTATACAATGTCCAAAAAGGTGAGTTGGAAAAAAGCCAAAAAAAAAGCTTCCTGAACTTATTTCACTTCAAACACCACCTAGCNTTAGATTAAGTATGTCAAAATAAAGTATAATTTGTTCCTAGATTGTAGCTAAACTATCTCTTTTAATTTCTCTTTTTTGTTTGTTTGTTTTTAATGTCATGTTGACATGGTTTCCATTAAGCTTTGACAGAACTCCAATCACTTTGCTGGTCAGTCCATCAACCTGTGTGTTGCGTGACAGTGGCCAGAGAAATTGCAGAAGTCAGGCAATTCAGCAGATAGCTGAAAACATTCCTACTAAAATAGTGAAGGGATCGTAGCATCCCTTAGAAGCTGTTATCAATCAACTGATTTCTTAGACAATATCTGGATATTAAATAATATGTCACATTTTCGCCGCAAGTTTAAAACATCTGGGTATTTCCCATCTGGATATTTTAGCACTGAATCGTAATCCTGTAGTTAGTCACATGCCTCAACACTTCCTCCCTTCCTTTCCTGTCCT
>NW_007732998.1:38075-39286 GCF_000696425.1 Galeopterus variegatus | reverse complement strand
TCATTTAAAGGAAAAGGAAACTGATAAGGTGAAGAGAGAGAGCAAGCAAGAGAGACAGACGTCTGGTAATCAAGCCATGCTACCGACCTGTTTAGGTCAATCACAAACCACCAGTAATGAGGGTTAGAAATCTTGATTCTTATTTGATTATTAGATAGGGTTCTAAGATAATGCATGTGTGGGACAAAAGTCCTTAGCTTGGANTTTTTTATTTTACTTTTTGAATTTTGTTTATTTATTTTTAAAATTGTCACATTTACTTGTCCGTGTTTGTGGGGCACAGCGTGTCATTTCCATCTGTGCATACACTGCACAGTGATTCACTTAGGGTAGATAGCATAGTTTTGTGTCCATTACCTCTCACCAATTATGTGTTTTTCAGTTTTTTATAACTTGTAGCATTATTCATCATAAAGTCAACAGCATCTCTTCATCNTAGGCAGCTTTGTAAGTCATATCTTGCACCAGCTGCAGAGCCGTAGTGAACAGCTCCTCCAACTTCTGGGTCTTGGTCTGGGATCACGGAGTCACTACAAGTCATTTCACTTGGTTTAAACCAAAGAGTGCAGCAGGGATTCCTTTAACTACGCCGTCTTGTCCTTCAAATGTCCCACTCCATGGTTTAAAATCTGGCACCTTCTAGAAAGAGGCAGAGCAGAGAGAAAGCAAAATTTCTACAGTTAATAATGGTCACTGAAACCACCTCTGTAGCATTAAGCCATCATGAAAAACATTACATCTACAAAATATTTATAGGAAGGGTCCAAATACATTATTAGACTATTTTACCAGTCACTGAGCACATGTGTCTGGGGTTTATATTCAGTGCATCTGTATTTAATGATGGTCAGGAAAGCAAAGATTGTGGTCCAAGAAAAATGAAGGGTTTCAGGGCAGAATAGAAAATAAAAAGTGTGTTGGACCTTTAATGTTAGTAGCAGAAAATATGTTTATCAAATCACTGAAATGCAAATTAGATACTACAAACATATTTTGAGTGACCGGTAAGCGGAATTGTTCCCGTACATTTGCTCTTGTGTATGCGAAAGGTTTTAAACATTTCCAAATATCACCACCCTGAAATTCTGTGAACAGCGTAGCCCTCTATGATGTGATTTTTTGTTTGAATAATCAATAGCTTCTCATTTGTTTTTTTATTTTACTTTTTGAATTTTGTTTATTTATTTTTAAAATTGTCACATTTACTTGTC
>NW_007732998.1:35008-36648 GCF_000696425.1 Galeopterus variegatus | reverse complement strand
TTTTTTTCTCTCTCTGTTCAGTTGTGTGCCTTCACGAACAAGCATATAAAATTTTGTGTTTTGCTTTATAAACAAGAAGGATTATGATGCAGGCAAATAGCAAATCTTAGCTATTTGCAAAGCTCCCCCTAGAGTGTTGGCTGACTGGCACATTCACATTCATAGTTCTGGGACAGCAGCCACCATGCTTGTGCTCATGACACATAAGCAACAGTGAGAAGGGAAATATGAGAAACAGGGTGGGACTTGCCACTCGGCTGGAGCAGACACTGCAATGTGGACACTGAGTGCTGCCCTGTTGTTTGAGCTATGCCACAATGCACAGGGACAGGCTATCCTGGGACCTGCTGGATGTCAAAGCTCCATGCAGGCAATAGGGTCACATAAGTGGTGTAAGCCAAAATGAGTTAGACTTGCTGCTTACCAGAGTAGCAGAAAGAGCTCCCATGCAGGAGGAAATGTGCACTTATTTAGGATTCCGTTGTAATGGTCAAGCCCCACGGAGTCCTGCCCTGAGTTCCACCCATGGTCTCTACCACCATGCCTGTGTAGCTCACCTGCACGATTGATCTGTTGCACGTACCACAATACCTTACAGCCCGACCTTGCATCTCAACTGCTATGAGCAGCTGAAGAAGAAACCGTGGCCTTTATTCCACTCTATTTCCTTATCACTTGGTACAGTTGCAGTAAGTGTTTAATGTATCTGAGAGAAATGAGTTTTGAGAAGGCAGGTGCACATGATAAAGGCAACACAAACACTCAGAGAGTGGAGCTGGGATTAAGAGTCTTGCCCATGAAAATCATGAGGAATGTACTTCTAGATCAGAAAATGAGTGGAAGGGCAGATGATTTAAAGTTTAAACACAGGAATACCAAAACTAAACTGTCTCCGTCCTAGCTCAGGTCAGTGGTGCCTTCTGTACGATTCCATCTCTGACTTTCCAAAGCCATGTTGGACACAGTATTAGTCTGTTTTTGTGTTGCTTTACAGAAGACCTGAGACTGGGGATTTATAGAGAAAAGAAATTTATTTGGCTGAATATTCTGGGACAGCTGAATCATGCATGAGCCTTGGGCTGCTTCTACTCATGGCAGTAAATAGAGGCAGGGAGTGGATCCGAGATTACATGGTGAGAAGAAGCAAGAGAGACAGTGAGGACAGGCACCAAGGTCCTTTAAACAGCTAGTTCTCTCAGCAAGATGAAAATAAACAAAAACAAAAACAACCACCCTGAGATGTCATCTCACCCCACTTGGACTGGCCATTATTAAAATGACTAAGAAAAGCAAATGCTGGTGAGGATGCAGGGAAAGGGGAGCTCTTCTACACTGTTGGTGGGGCTGTAAATCAGCATGGTCATTATGGAAAACAGTATGGAGGTTTCTCAAACAATGACAGATAGAATTACCATACAATCCAGCAATCCCACTACCGGGCATATATCCAAAGGAATGGAGATCATCATGTTGAAGGGACACCTGCACTACCATGTTTATTGCAGCTCTGTTTACAGTAGCCAAAATAGGGAACCAACCTAAGTGTCCATCAATAGATGACTGGATAAGTAAAATGTGCTATATATACACAATGGAATACTACTCAGTCATAAAAAAGAATGAAATACTGCCATTTGCAG
>NW_007732998.1:29644-33613 GCF_000696425.1 Galeopterus variegatus | reverse complement strand
AAAAAAAAAAAAAATGCCCTTGTGGGAATTAACAGAGTGAGAACTCACTACCTCCTGGCAGGGAGATCATTAATACGTTCACGAGGGACCCACTCCTACCATCATGACCCAAACACCTCTTAATACTGCCACATTGGGGATTAGATTTCAACATGAGCTTTCGGGGAACAGCATATCCAAATTATATCAGGCACCATATTGGGAAACACCACGGATTAGAAAAGCTATGAGGACCGTAACTTTGTTCTGCCACTTTCCAGCAGAAATATTTTGGATAAGATGCAAGATACAGCTTGAGCAAGGTCAAAGGAGCAAAGCAGAGATTTCTTTCCTTCCCTAATGTCACCAGCCAGCCACAATAAGATGACATGTGAGAAGTGTGGATAGAGCACAGATTTGTACAAATGTATGGTGGTAGCTGGAGACTCCCGTATTTTTTTTAAGACTTTGGCAGGATTGATGGAAGATTTCAAATTCCATGGGTAAAATATATATGGCGGAGAACATTCACTTACATGTGTAGATTTGGGTAAAGTTACTTTAAAAATTATCCAACATATTTATATTTTTTAAAATACCATTTTAAGTGCAGAAAAAAAATGAATTTTTTATATACTCAAAGTGGCCACCCAGTACTTTAAATAGAGACTGTATGCCCGGAGATTTTCAACTCAGATCATAGGGTTCCCTTCAGGTGTTGAACGGTGCCTCATAGGAACAGACAGAACCTAATCAAATTTGGAATTTAAGAAAAACTGCTTTCCGTATAAAATCTTGTACCTAAGTAATTTCTATACCTTTTGTGTTGTTATTGGTTAAATAATAATGATCTAGTGTAAGCTGGAAAATGGCACAATAATTTACACATAGGCATGTATCATATACTGGCCAATATATCATTTGGAATTGATTTCATGGTAACAAATTTTGGGCTTCGTTTTAATCATAAAAATCTTATAATAAATTTACTAGTGATTTTTTTTCTAACGCAATTACCCATTTTGCAGCTTACTTGCTCTGACACTGTTTTGATTCTATTATTTCTTCCCCCAAAGAACCTCATGGGTTCTCTGGCTTTAGATTTAAAAAAAAAAAAAAAAAAATCAGAGACTAGGTGAAAATAAAAGGTTAAAATAATATAAGCTCTTCATAAGGCTGTCAGCTAATTACACATGTGGTCCCTGCAACATGAAAAGGGCACGTCAGCCAGAGGACAGTTTATTTTCTCAACTCTGTAAAGTAATCACTTTAATTTTCAGGGCTGCAGACTCAGTCCATCTGTAACAAATGAGCGAAAGTGCTTGCAGGTCAGTGTGGGCAGTTTTTATTTTCTTCCTTCCAACTGCTGCTGTAGATTGGTCAACCAAGCATTTCTTTTGCCTTGTTTTGTTTCATTTCACCTTTCTGTGGCTCTTATGATCATTTCAGCATAGATCCTAAAAGCCTGGAAGACGTTTTCTGATGGAGGGCTTTAATTAACCTTAGATTCTAGAAGGGAAGGCAGCCAGTGGAAAGACAATATTTAATACATGTAGCAGCAAAATAAGCCCAGACACTGCAAGGAGGAGGGACTTGATAAGTCCCTGGTGGAAAGGGCTTTGTGGTCGACCCACTGAGGGGACTTTGGCAGGTGGGGACACGATGGAGATAAGTTGTATAGGCAGAGCACAGAGGCACCGAGCGGAATCGTCCATTCGGGAAACGGTGGGTGTTCTGAACAAGATGCTGGACCGATGAAGCCACTGAACGCCTTTTCCAAGATCGATTCCTAAAAAATAATGGGGACAAGTGGAAACAATAAAAATGGAGCAAGCTTACCTGTGGCGGGGCTGTCTGAACTGGCGTGTGTGAGGGCAGCTTTAGCCTGGGGCAGCCCTGGATGGCTGTGAAGATTAGAATAAAAGGGGGCAAGATAGACTTCTGCTTTTATTTCCCCCCCACCATGGCTTTGGGACAGCACATAGCCTCTTCTTTCACCTGTCTTCACTCAGACTTGAGAGGCAGATATTCTCTGCAGTAGGATAAGACCAGCGTGGAAACCTGGAGCATGTGAGAAGCTGAGACATCAGGCAGGGGCTGATCCCCGTGTGACATTTGACTCTCCCTCTCTGTCTTTTCTTCCAGGTTCCTCCTATGGCTTAACTTGAGAGAAATACTTGCACTCAGGTAGTGTATTTGAAAATATTGTTACAGGGGCCACTCAGCTCCTGCATGAAGCTCTATAAAATTGGGTACTGGGCATACAGGTCTGGCTGCCTGCCCCCCTTTTAAATGCAAACCACTCAAAAGTCAAATGTTGCTGAGAATGGAAGTCAGCTTTGATTCAGGAATACTGGTGGCCTGAGCAGAGATGTTGGGCTGACTCATCTCTTACAGTAAGTGGCCAGGCTAAAGCCATCTCAGAGACTCGGGCTTACTGAGGGGTTTTTAAAGAGGGGGTTGAGAGAATGGAAGATGGAAAATTGAAAAGCATAAGAGAGGGGGATGTGAGCCATGAAGGCTTCATGTAAGGTCTCAGGTGCAAAGTCTCACCAAGACTCAGTCTGGTTTCTGCTCCTGTCCTTCCTGCCATCTCAGGGTCGTGCTGGAGGGTGGAATCAGCACAGCTTTATTGAGGTCTTCCTCGGTTTCCCAGGGTCTGCAGGTCTGCAGCTTCAGGCTGGCTGAAAAACAACTTTGCATTCATGCAAATAATGCCATCTAGGTTCAAAATGTAAAATAACCATGGGACAAGAGGGAACTCGGAGAAATGCATGCCAAGAAAAAAACTGTGTCCTTTGAAAAATTTTTAGAGCCCGTGCAGTTTTAGGTCCCAACATGGCTCCAGTCGTGCTCACTCCACCCATATAATCAGAGAAATACAGAGGAAAAAGAGGAGTTGGTGTAAGGAAGGGAGAAGGAGGCAAGAAAAGGATGCTTTAGCCAGTTTGGTGTCTGATGCATTTGAATAGTGTCTCACAACTAACTGCTTCTTTGTAGTAGAGACCATTTTAAAATACAATTTTTTCTTAAGCACATACAATGTATTTCAATAATTAAGCAAGGTTTTTTCCATAAAGAACTCACAACAATATCAAAAGTACAATTGGGAATTCCACAAAGTATCATAGAGACTATAATGTTTATCTCTTAATTTGTATTATATTGACATTATTTTACATTAATTTATCAATTAATAATAAGAAAGTAGTTAATAAATCCCTGTATGTTTAATACAAAATATAAATATGCATAGGTAAATAGCTCATGGGCTTAAAGGAGAATTTACCAATAAAATTTAAAGGTATTACTAGAACTAAATAATAATGAATTGTTATGGGTGAAAGAAATTTGCCGGGTGATGGGAAAGGGAAAAAAGTTTATTTCTGGCAGCCAGGGCTATGCAGGCCAATCGAGAAGCGCAGCCCTGAGTTGAAACCTCTCGCAGCTTTTATTTCTAGCTAGGTGGGAATTTTTCGCACCTGACACAATCTAGCCAATGCAAGCAAGCCAGCGATACATAAGCTAATTTTGTGGGTAGCCCTGTAGCCCCATAGGGACTTTCCAGGCTAAAATGGCAGAGCCGCCTAAAATGGCATTGGCCCTGCTACTCTGTTTATTCCCCCATTTATTTTAGCAAGCGACTTGTACAGAAGCAGAATGCATATGTTAAGGTCAGGAGGGGTTGGGGCGTCCCTTAACATTCCCCTCTGTTGACGTTGCTATAGCAAATCATTGCTATCTTAGGGGTTGAATTTTAAAAAGCATGTTAAAGTCTCTTTAGTCTTATCTTAGTCAGGCGGTCGGTGGTCTGGAGGCTCCAGCAGTCGGTGTTGGGGTTTGAGTTCGGTGCCGGTTTGACGTGAGTCCAATGTATCCAAGCGTCCTTTCTGGCAACCTTTACAGCTGTGGGTGTGCTGAGGATCACCGGGTATGGTCCAGTCCAGCGGGGCTGGAGGGACGAGGCAGTTAACTTCTTCATGTACACCA
>NW_007732998.1:27921-29251 GCF_000696425.1 Galeopterus variegatus | reverse complement strand
TTCTGATTTGTGAACAAATCTGTTGTAGGGTTTGAAGTTCCCCCAAAATAGGGGCAGGCAGATTTTGGGGGTCAGCTTCCCTTGGCATCCTGGGTAATGGGGGTAGGGGGCGACCGAAAAGAATTTCATAAGGTGTATATCCCTGTTTATATGGGGAATTTTGTGCCCTTAATAGTGTAAAGGGAAGGAGGTCTACCCAGTTTTCGCCAGTTTCTAAATGAAGCTTAGTCAAGGTTTCTTTTAAAGTTCTGTTCATGCGCTCAACCTGTCCTGAACTTTGAGGGCAGTAGGCGTAACGTAACTTCCATTTTATTTCCAGACATTTGGCAAATTGCTGGGATATTTGTGCCGTAAAGGCAGGTCCATTGTCTGACCCAAGAGTTGTGGGTAGCCCAAACTGGGGTAAAATTTCATTGATTAATTTTTTACTACTATAGAGGCTGTTTCAGACTTGGTAGGANGCTGGGCTGAGGTCTGGGACCCGAGAGCTTCTGCCCATAGTACTGGTTCAGGAGTAGCCACCGCTGAACCTGCATACCTGATGTTCAGGAGTAACCACCGCTGCACCTGCATACCTGACTCCATCAACCATGTAGCTACTGCCATCTGTGAAAAGAGTTAGCTCTGCCTCCTTGAGAGGAGTGTCCTGCAACCGTGGTCAGGTGCCCTGGAAGGCGGCTAAGATTTCAAGGCAATCGTGTGTGACCTCGCAGCAGTCAGGGTCACTGTCAGGGAGCAAGGTGGCTGGATTTAGGGCAACTGGGTTGGAGAATGTAATATGTTCGGGTCCAAGCAGTTGGGTCTGGTAATGAGTTAACCCTGCATCTGAAATCCATTTTCCTGGTGGGGTTTTTAATATAGTCTCTACCCCATGAGAGGTAATGATATTTAGGAGCTGGCCCAAGGTTAACTTATTAGTTTCTTTTACTAGGAGTGCAGTTGCAGCTGGAGCTCATAAGCATGTGGGCCAGCCAGTGTCCACTGGGTCCAGCTTGCGTGACAGGTAAGCCACCGGTCATTTCCATGGCCCTAGAGCTTGGGTTAGCACCCCCTTTACGATGCCCTTGTTTTCAGCTACAAATAAGGTAAAAGGCTTTTCTAGATTGGGCAGTTCCAGGGCTGTGGCCTGCGTAAGTGCGGCCTCTATGTTGTTGAATGCCAATTGGAGTCTCTCAGTCCAAGTTATTTGATCCCCTGTAGCTTGTTTACAAATCTCCAGGGTGGGTGCAGCAAATAGCAAATCATCGACATATTGTAACAGTGTTATACTTGATCCCCACTTTACCTTGAAATCTTGGAGGTCTCGGCTCAGCGCTTCATCAAACAGCGT
>NW_007732998.1:26507-27104 GCF_000696425.1 Galeopterus variegatus | reverse complement strand
CTTATAGCAGACAACACAAAACAAAACTAGACGAACAGAAGGACTTAAACACAGACCGAAAGTAACAAATGATACACATATAATAAACAGAAGGACTTAAACACAGACTGAAACTAACAAACGATACGTATATAATAAAAGACTTTAAAATCAAAATTCAAGTCCCAACGACCTAAAAAAGGTCCCAACGGATCAGAACAACGTCTCGTTTGGTCCAGGGAAAGAGGCGTCTACAGCTGCATCCAGCTGAGCCTTTTTGCAAACCAAGGAGTCAACTCACCAAATTCAATGGCGCCTGCCGTGGGATTGTCTCTCTGGGACTGAAGAACATCTTTTCAGGAATTCCCCCCTAGATATCCAAAAAGTCCCAGGTCCAAAAGGATGATTCTCGAGAGGCTTAAGGGATCCTGGCCGACCCCCCAAATGTTATGGCCAAAGTCCGACGGGTAAAAGAAATTTGCCCATGAAAACCGGGTGATAGGAAAAAGAAAAGAGTTTATTTCTGGCAGCCAGGGCTACACAGGCTGATCAAAGTGCGCAGCCCCGAGTTAAAACCTCTCGCAGCTTTTATTTTTAGCTAGGCGGGAATTTTTCACA
>NW_007732998.1:24081-24933 GCF_000696425.1 Galeopterus variegatus | reverse complement strand
AAGAACATATGAAAATATGCAAAGAGCAAACACCACGCTAAAGGGAATGCATTATGTTTACATCAGAAATGAGATGAGGGTACGTTCATGAGGTGATATCACACCCACACGTGTTTGGCAAATATCAGTGAATTGGCTGATGCTAAGCGTAGTTTTGGAAATAAATCCACAGTATCCTTGATGCAATGTGGGTAATGTTGGGGCTCAGAAGAATGTTCCCCCAAAATATGGCACTTTCGAAAAATGAGTGCTTTGAACAAAGGGGATGGGTGGGCTCAGAAATAAGCCTCAGAGTCAAGGTGCCTCAGACCTTGCCTTGTTTCTCTGTCCCAAGCTCAGGGTGGGACTCAATCTGGGGCTCTCTTATCTGACCGAGGGAAGTTCTTCCAGAACAAATGAAATTGTCTTGAACCCTCTCCCTAGGAATCTCTTTAAACAAGCAGGGAAGATTAATCACCGAAGAGTAGATTAAAGGTTGTCACCACACCCAGAACAAGCTGTCACCTGTTCTTTATTGACTGCACCTGGGGGCTGCTCTGAGATGACTTTTCTCGCCTGAAAGGCTTTATCTGCATAAAGCAGTCAACCTTTGCTTGTGATGACATCTCCCCCTCACCTTTCCATAACTCATTGCCAGCTCTCTCAGAGTGCAAAGGAACTTTGTCCTAAACTATCATTTGTTGTTTGTGCCCGTTTATTTCCCCCCAAAATAATTTCCTTAGTCTTTCATTGAAATTGCCTACAAGCCCTATTTCCCTCGCCCCTAGGAAGAGGATATTTAAACATCCACCCTCTGGCCTTCTTTTGGGTCTCCTGTTTGTGTCTCTTCTGTAACCATGCACACATTAAAAA
>NW_007732998.1:21252-22898 GCF_000696425.1 Galeopterus variegatus | reverse complement strand
CCTCCCTCCCTCCCTCCCTTCCTTCCTTTTTGTGAAATTACCTAATTAAATATTAAACTTAATAAACCTTAACCAAAGGCACCAAGCAAGGACCAGGGGTGAATGCACATGATCCAGCCATGATGATTAACAAAATTCTGCCCACCTTTGTGCCAACATTAACCAGACATGGGAGTTTGCCAAAGGAGCTTTGTGAAGAAGCTTATTCTAGGAGAATGAACAGTGTTCACAGGTATCTGAAGCATGACACGCTATATGTAGGGCACTAAGTGTGCTTGAGAGGGATGTCTGTGTGTGTGTGTGTGCATGTGTGTGTGTTGTGCAAAAAGCCAAGAAACTTTCAAGCCAGGGAGCAGGGGCTTAATGCTATAGAGAGGAGAATCAAAGGCACCCATATAGAATAGGGTATTGCTTTCCTAAAAACTATTTTTCTGAAAGCCATATTAATAATTTCTTGATGCAGCATTTTGTTTATTGTGCTGGGAGCATAAGTGATATATTTCTGGACTTCAGGATTAGAGAAATTTGCCCTATCAACAAAAAATATGTGTTCATAAAAGAGAGTTGCTAGTTCTTAGCCCTAACATACAGCCACTGGCATACAGATGACACATTTATTTTAGGTGAATAGTAAAGTCTCTTATACTTACTTATTTTTTGTCCTATGCACATCCATGAGAGGGCTGGTTTCAGAAAATAAGGAAACATTGCCTAATCAATTATGAATGCATTTGCATGCCTATAAACGTCTTCCAAAAACCAGAACTCCAGAGATTGAAAAAAGAATTTTTTCAAAAACTTTTCCAGTTGGTCATTCTGAAACCATGCTGTGTTATCATTATATTCAACTTGGGTGCTGGTGAATATTCTCTGAAGGGTATATTTTATTTTTATTTTATTTGTTTCTATTAACACATCATAATTGAACATGCTTCTGGGGTAAAATCTGATCTGTCGATACATACTGATGTTCTGTAATGAACAGGTCAGGGTACATAATGTATCAATCACCTCATGCATTTGTTTTTTCTTTGTAATGAGATCATTCCAAAGCCTCTGCTCTAGCTATTATGTACTGCATGAAACTTAACTGTTAACCATAGTCACCCTACTGTGCAATGGAACATCAGAACTTAATCCTCCTATCTAATTGCAATTTTGTACACATTGGACAGCTGGACAGCCTCTCCCTGTTTCCCCTCATCTCTTCTGCTCCACTCTCCTGTTAAACACTGTTCTACTCTCTGACTCTGTAATATCAATTCTTTTTTTAATATATATACCACTTGTGAGTGAGATCATTGCAGTATTTGTCTTTCTGTACCTTGCTTAAAATAATATGCACCTTAGGCTTGTAAACCAAGAACTAGCACAGATGTAAGTTCTGTGGTTTCCACATATTTACATTTGCATGGGTGAAGTTAATTAAAAACACTGAGATGGTTTAATTTAATTAATAATATAATAATAATCCCAGCAATCACAAACCTCTTTGACCAAGCTAGACTTTCGAAAGTTGATGGGTTCATGCGGTCTTCTCTGTATTCTTCTAAATGAAAGAAGCTAGTGCTGTTTTTAAACACACTTATATATGGAGGATGTAACACAACTATTTCAAAATGGGGCGGTCAGAAGAGAAGGAAAAT
>NW_007732998.1:18840-20051 GCF_000696425.1 Galeopterus variegatus | reverse complement strand
TCCCCATCAAGGTGAGACAGAACAGGGCTAGGCCTGTGAACCAAACTGACTCCATTTTCCCCGCAGAGGACACTTGTTACTTTTTCAATCCTCAGTCATGAGACTCCCCTCCCCCCACCCAGGGCACCTAATTACCCCATGGCCTGCCCTGATAAAATAAACTGAGATAAGAAGGGAACAGAAATTCACTGAGTAGCAAAACCCTTCCCCAAGGCATGTTTACCATAATTATAAAAATTAAGTTACAGATTAACCTTAAGACCCCTTTAGGAGTTCCCATATGTGCACAAAACTTCAAGGTGACCGCTACTACAACAACCCTCCTGGGGATATAATAAGGAACACCATCCCCATCATGGACCTACTGAGAAGGCAGGAGGACCAGAGCCCTAACTGAGCATATTCCCTGGGGGCTGCCTTTCCTGTAGCTTTTCCACTTATGCATAAGTCTATCTCCTCTTTTAATTGTGCAGGACTTGCTTCCTTTACTTCCTGGGTGCACTGTTCATTTCTATGACTTTGGAACCCAGGAATCTAGTTTGATAACATGAGATGCTGGATTTGGCTTGCTTTATCAGGCTTCACTGGGTCTCACCCATTCAAATCGACTCATATATTTGTACTTAGGTTTTGAATAAAGGTAATGAACAGATATCATGAATGTCTTTTCAATGAGGGGACATTTTACAAAGTCCAAAGTGATTATTTTGCCATTAGCAAATGCTTATCAATGCTCATGAAACCATTTTAATATGGTTTTTATGTGCGGTGTTCTGTCTAGAATGAGGACAGGTTATTGAATGTGGTCTCAGGGCTGATATGCACACCATCATTTGCATAGAAGCTAATTAATCTGGTACAGAATTCTCTTGGTTTTGAGGTGCCAAGATTTATTGTTTCCAAATTCCATTTTTGCAGAAAAAATGAACTGCATCTATGCCTTTATGAGACAATTTAGTTCTCAGGACACATGCACACTCACACACACACTAAACCATCTTTGAGACATGGAAACAGAAATTAAGGGAGAATATCAAAGACTGAGCATTGATCTGAAAGAAAATTAACATGAGATTCTGAGATATCTTCAATTAGAAGCTGTGAAGATATCAACTGATCCCCATTTCTAGTTATGAAGACAATTGATGCAACAGACCCAATAAATACAACATCACATAAACACCCTCTTTCCCCCAGAAAACTAGATGTTT
>NW_007732998.1:12571-18131 GCF_000696425.1 Galeopterus variegatus | reverse complement strand
TATCAACTGATCCCCATTTCTAGTTATGAAGACAATTGATGCAACAGACCCAATAAATACAACATCACATAAACACCCTCTTTCCCCCAGAAAACTAGATGTTTTATCTTTGAGTCCTCAGCATTCTAATACAATACCGTTGAAAATTAATTGTTGAATGAATTAATTTATTTCAGGCTGTTAGCATCTTTCTATTCTTTTTTTTTAATTAAGTCCATAGTATCTCACACATAGTAATTTTTTAAAATGCTTTTTTTTTTTTTTAGAGTTAGGTTCATAATATAGTTGAGTGAATAGTACAGAGATTGATTTTTCACCCCCTTCCCCCTACACACACAGCGTCCCCCACTGTAAATATAGTCCTCCTGAGTGGTATGTTTGTTACAATGGATGCACCTTCATTGACACTTCATTATCACCCAAAGCCCCTAGTTTACATTAGGGTTCACACCTGGCATTGTACATTCTATGCATTTGGGAAAATATATAATGACATGTATCCACCACCATTGCCGTATCATGCAGAATAGCGTCACTGCCTTAACAATCCTCTGTGTTCTCTGATTCATCCCTCCCTAACCCCTGGAAACCCTTGATCTTTTTACTGTCTCCTTGAATTTGCCTTTTCTAGAATGTTTTATAGTTGGAATCATATGGCATGCAGTCTTTTCAGATTGGTTTCTTTCACCTAGCAATATGCATTGAAACTTTTTCCATGTCTTCTCCTGGCTTGATAGCTTATTTCTTTTCACTGCTGAGTAGTATTCCATTTTCTGATTGTACCATAGTTTATTGATCCATTCATCTACTGAAGGACATTTCTTAGTTGTTTCCAAGTTTTAACAATTACGAATAAAGCTGCTATAAACAATTGTGTGCAGGTTTTTGTGTGGACATAAGTTTTCAACTCCTTTTGTTACTGAATTAGGCTCTTGGGTCCCAAAGCATAGAAATGAACAGTGCACCTAGTAGTGAAGCAAGCAACACTTTATTAAAAGAGGACATAGACTTATGCATAAGGCCGGGGGTGGGGGGTAGCTATAGGAAAGCTAGCCCCTGCCTCCGGGGGTAGTTGTTAAGGGTCTTTTATAAGGCAAGAGGTTAAGGTGTGCAGGCCAGCACCATCACTCTGTGCCTCTGGAGGTGGTCCATTCTGTACATGCTCAGTTAGGGCTTTGGTCCTTGCACTTGCTCAGTAGGTCCAAAGTGGTGGTGGTATTCATTATTTCCAGCCCTGGAAGATCATTGTGGAGGTCACCTTGAAGCTTTGTGTGCATGCAGGAAGTCCTAAAGGGGTCTTAAGGTTAATCTGTAACTTAATTTTTACAATTACCAGAAACAAGACTTAGGGAGGGGTTTTGCAACTTTGAATATCTGTTCCCCTCTTATCTCAGTTTATTTTTATCATGGAAGGCCATGAGGTAGTCATGTACTCACGGGTAGGGGTGGGGTATCATGACTGAGGAGTGGAAAAGTAACAAAGTATCCTCTGCAGGGAAAATGGAATCCGTTTGGTTCACAGTCCTAGCCCTATTCTGTCACACTTTGGCTAAATAGCAAGGAGTATGATTACTGGTTTACATGGTAGGAGTATGTTTAATTTTGTCAGAAACCACCAAGCTGTCTTACAAAGTGGCTCTACCATTTTGCCTTTTCACCAGCAATGCGTGAGAGTTCCCGTTGCTCCACAAGAGGAATTTGGGCCATGCTAATAGGTATGTAGTAGCAGCTAATTGTTGTTTTCATGCAGTTATTTGTTTTTGGTTTGTTTTAAATCTCAAATGAGCTCAGCAACTTAGGCATGAGGTTCTATTCACACAGGTGAAAACTTAGGCATAATGTGGTTGACAACTCACCCTATGAATTCATTTGGATCTTCGAGGAAGTGCACACTGGGGTGAAATTAGGAGGGCCAGTGGGTTATTTGGAAGTTACACCTGTGAAAGATTCAGACAGAACAGGATGTAGAAATGCTGCAGACTATGGTGCAGATCTAATGCTTATGAAAGGGAAAGAAGTAGAGTTTGAAGCAGGATTGAAGGGCGAGCGTTCCACATGGACATGCCGATTTGGGAGAGGTTCTGAAGCAAAGACTGCCAGTCAAAGGAGTCCCAGATATTTGGGAAAAAAAGGGAGCCTCACTCCGTCATTAACTGGAACATGATTCAGAAGGCACTGCACTTGGAAGCTTGCAGCAAAATGCATTGCATGGCTTGGAACTGAGTGGCAGCTTCTTGAAGGGAGAGCTGAGCAGCACACCAACATCATCTCCCTACCAAGGAGCAAGGTGGAAACAGATTCCAGTCCATGCAACTCCAAACACTTGCCTTCTTCTATGATGCTGCAAGGAAAAATTAATAATGATAAAAGCAATGCTACATTGTCTAAGCAAGTACTGTTTCCCATTGCCTTATTGTCTTCCTGGAGTGATGTGGAATATAAACCAGAATGAAAGAGTCTACCAAGGAGCCAAAGTTGCAGAAGGAAGAGGCAAAAGTTGGGTGAGAATGACCAGCTAGTTCTGACAGCTGTGTTTTCTCTACTTCCCTACTGGGAAGACTCTCCAATGGTCAATGTTAAAAACACAGCCTCTCATTTTCCTGAGTAATTCTCACCAGGGAAGTGTGAAAAGAACAGGGTGGGAGATTCCAGCTTTGCTGTTTGTGTGCTTAGGACTTTACAGCTCTGTCCCGACCCACGGGATATTCAACACAGACCCTGGAGGGGGGAGTGGGAATGGTATGGAACAAGAGATGTGAGAGATGGGAGACAAGACAGTATTCTGATCAAGTCTCGTTTATTGATTCTTAGGTTACATCTTGTATAGGAAAAAGCAGGCATGCTGCAAAGGGTCTGGAATGTAAAGATATGATAATATCTTGAGGAAAGACAAAGAGAGGACATTCAAAGTAAAGGTTGCCACCCAGAATGTTTATGGTTAAACAGTTTCTGGAGAAGGATAAAAGGTCACTTGCAAATTAACTTGCATAGCCAGGAGCAATCAGTTTCTGGCATAAGCAGATTTTGAGGCAGTTATCATGTAAAGCACGGCCATCTGAGCAGATTGTCACATAGGAGCAGTCTCACAAGAAGGGGTGTGGGGCTTCAGGCCCCCAACACTGCTCTTTTATTCATGGTGCATTATTTTTCTGGTGAGTTCCTGCTACTCCCAGGGCACAGAATATATTTTTCAATAGTCTATCTGCAGAAGCCTCCTATCCATATTATGAGCTCCTCCAACTGTGCTTTTCATGTTCCCCATTCTACAAGACAAAAAAAGGCTAAAAGTAATTTTAGTTTCTTCAGAAGTACCTAACGATGGAGCTACCTACACAGAAAAATATTTCTGTCAATCATGACATAAGACATAATAATTTACTTTGATGCAATGCTGAATTATTTGTTTAGAATAATGAAAATATAATTGGCTATGGGGGAAATGATATTTCCACTTTTAAGGCAAAAATTTTGTCTCAGTGAGGTACAATTAATTAAGCACAATATCTCAATTCTCAATCTTAGCAGCAGCTTTCTCTGTTTTCACAACTAAACTATAGCTTACAATGAGATAACAGAATTTGCTGTAGACTGGGTCCCCTTACAACCTCACTGAAGCTTAATCCCCTCTGTAAATGTTGAGGGTGGGAAATCCTATGATGGTAATTGAAAGGTGGGGCCTGGAAGAGGTGATTAGTTCGTAGGACCATACAGTAGTGAATGGATTAATGATGGTGGTCAGGGGCATGGTTCTGGGGGCTTTAAAAGAAGAGCTCACGAATATAGTCTCTTTCTGCTCTGCAATTATCACCATGTGACACCCTACATTGCTATAGAGTCATCTCACCAGATGTGTTCCGTAGACTTTGGACTCCCCAGCCTGTGAAACTGTAAGCCATAAATAGTTGTATTTTCTTGTAAATCACCCAGTACCAAGTATCTTGTTATAAGCAACAGAAATGAACTAATTCAGAATTCATATTAAACAAGGGTTTCTGGAATATTAGGAGTTATTCAATGCAATGAATTATTCTCATATATATTTGTCTATGATTTCTAGAAAAAATTCCTTCAGTTGGTGGGATTCGGAAACTCTTTTACAGGTTAAAAGAGAGTGCCTGTAAAATTGTCTTTAAAATTGTCAACATAACCAGCATTAACATCCTCAGCATGTAGACTTTTCACATGAAAATCCCATGCCTCTTAAATCAGCTCTGTGGATAGCAAGAAAAAAAAAATGATTGTCAGTCTAACATTAAAAAAAATGTTAAATGTCTAAAATTGCAAGTTAAATGTCTTTAGGCATATCTTATTGTACACCCATTTCTATTTGTGATCAAACAGGCATTGGGATAGGAAGAAAATAAATTAGTAATTCTGAGCAGAAAATGAGGTTTGACTCACGACATGAAGATCAATTCTTGGCACAACCTGCAACTCTTTTAATGTTACTCTAAATGGAAATTGATCCTCTTTTCTCAAAGAGTATAATTTGAAACACCTTACAACAAATTATCCTGAAATGAAATGATTTAAAATGTACCCAGGACAGTGTACGCTTGTTAATACGTACCCAGTTCATCTGTTAATCTAGGCCATTATGATTTTTGAAAGAAATTATAGAATTAGCCATACATTTTTAACAGAAACCAATTGAATTTAGGGTAAAAACAAGTGGTGCAATGCCTCCTTCCAAAAAAAATATTTTTTGCCTTACATTGTGGAAGAGACTTACAGTATTGCTGATGCGTGTTTACACCCACAACAATAAGACTTGATTGGATACAAAGAAATCATCTTGAAAACTTATTAAAGGCAGAGCAAGGTTTTACTCTACACTCTTTTTAAGCATAAGTACTTCTGAACTTTAGCTGATATTTCTGAGTCTTGGGTTTTTTTAATCCCTTTCAGAATAAAACTGTTGATACTCTCAACTGAGCAATCTTTTTTTTTTTTTTTCGTGTCTGTGTCTGGCAACGGATCGCAACCCTCAGTGTCGCGCCCGTACCGGACCGGGACCGGCAACGGGATCGCAACCCTCGGTGTCGCACCCACACCTCGCTCAGCCAGTGAGCGGGAACCGGTCTGTATGTGGGATCCGAACCCTCGGCAGGAGCGCCGCTGTGCTCCCAAGCGGCGCACTGCCGGGCCAGCCCCTCAACCAAGCAATCTTTTATTTGCAGTGATTATACCGTCATCCTAATTTGAGTTTGAAAATAAAGGCTTCCAAGGCAGGTTCATGTCTCAATCTATGTCCTGGATAGAGAACGTGTTGGTGTGACCTGGGAAAACAGGTGGCCGCGTGGGAATCACCATGCTGGGTGGCAACTTCAGAAGACTTGTATCCTGCCTGCTTCTGGCCCAGGAAGTCTCTGCCACCCCCAATCCAGCAAAATCTAACTTCCAGAGATAAGTGAGGACAGGCATTTCATTCCTACACTGGAAATCATTTCACAACATAAAGGAACAGCCATTTCTTCTCCTGCCTTCATATTTCTTTAGAAGTTCTTGACACCCTGATTGGGTGTATTAGTCTGTTTCTGTTGCTTATAACAAAATACAC
>NW_007732998.1:6174-11865 GCF_000696425.1 Galeopterus variegatus | reverse complement strand
GAAAGACAAGATTAAAAATATATCCCAGGTGATTGCTGGGACAGAAAGTTTGTTACATTCTCGACAATGCTAATATTTTCAGCAAAATGTTCTTTTTATTTATACTGGTCCTTTACTCATAAAATTTAAATCTGTGAACTACTTTGGATACAACGTTCATAAATTTAATTTTTCTGAGTAATTTGCCATCTATCAAGAAGTCACCAGTACTGACATGTGCTGTTAATGTCCATTCACTTATAGAGTGTTTCTTTTTAATAGGGGTCCCAGAAATTGTATGTCACTTCTCAATTTATGAGGGATTTTAGGAGGACTCTCTTAGATTCCCTCACTATGGCTCTAATAAGTAGCTGTAGAAGTTATATGTGCAGGGGGATGGCTGGTTAGCTCAGCTGGTTAGAGTGAGGTGCTGATAACAAGGTCCATGGTTTGATCCTTGTCTGGCCTGCCACCAATATATATATATTAAAAAAAATTTTTTAAAGGTTTATGTCCAAATTTATTACATCTCAAGCTCAGATGCCATATTCAAAGCTGTTTATATGACTTTGCATCACCTCTTGGGTCTCCATACAGCAAGGGTCCACGTAGGACCTCAGATGATTTTGTTTCAAAGGAGAACTTGAGTAAGTTAAACACAGTTGATATGCATGAAAGAGGCTATCATTATATAAAATCTTATAAGAAGGGAAAGAAACACGGGTGAGGACAGTCCCAAAAAAGCCCGTGTGGCACAAAAATAGAAGGCACAGAAAAGCAGGCCTGTGATGACAGGCTTCTATTTGGCAAGGTCATCTGTTAGGTGATTTCACTGGGGTCTTCGTAGACAGAAACTCTTGGTTTAAATGTGTGATGACATCTGCCTGGAATAGGTTGTTTTCCTCCCCATAAAATCTGCCAGTGTTTGTTTTTATGTCGGTGACTGGCCATCGTGCTTGGGTTAAGACTTTCTCCATCACACTGATTTGACTGCAGCAGTGATGGCCTGAAAAACACTCACGGAGGAGTCAGGCAGAAAATCCCTCATGAGCCATTAATTTAGACACTCGAAGTGCATCATGCTAGTAAGATATAATCTTCATGGGGACATCTGTAGATATCAGGGACTGCCATTTGGTAACATCTTTGTTCATGTGAGTTGAAAGATTTCTTTAAGCAATTTTGTTGAAATAGCTATCATTACTGAGCTATCCGTGGGAAAAAAATTTATTTGGAGTTTGACCCAAATAATTTTCCATCCAGAGGACACTACAAGGATTAGTAGGAAACATAATAAGTATAATAAAATATATGCCAGTGGCTATTTCCAAGTAGGAATGCATCAGCTCTGCTTAATTCCAAAAGAAAGAGCAAAGATAGAGAATGGGTTGATACAGGTGTCCTGACAGTTAAATAAGCACATAGTGCATTCCATATCTCTCTGCACTAAACACGCAGACATTATCAAAATTGTTTGAATATATGTATGCATGTGTACATAGCAATGCCTGTAGTTAGTATGGGGATTTCTCAGGAAGACAAGACATCCAGGTGACCTCTGAGACCAGCCAAGAAGCAGGTAGAGGAAAGCCAGACGTGGGAGGAGGCACCTGAGTGCAGGCATTGTAGGGGGATATGAAGTGTAAGAAGCAAGGCATTGGGAAGAGGAACACGGGAAAACCTATAGGAGAAGACAGAGTATTAGGTACAGAGGGCTCAGGCTATTACAAGAGGAGAGTCTGGAGTTATAGATCTCCCAGCAAATTCATTCACGTCTTAGATTAGGTCAATGATGTTGGAGATGGTTGACTCCAGGTGATGACATCAGATATGGAAACTTACCTTCAAAATGTGTCACCATCTAANGGTGCTGATAACAAGGTCCATGGTTTGATCCTTGTCTGGCCTGCCACCAATATATATATATATATTAAAAATTTGTTTTTAAAGGTTTATGTCCAAATTTATTACATCTCAAGTTCAGAAAAGCCTGATGCCATATTCAAAGCTGTTTATATGACTTTGCATCACCTCTTGGGTCTCCATACAGCAAGGGTCCATGTAGGACCTCAATGATTTTGTTTCAAAGGAGAACTTGAGTAAGTTAAACACAATTGATATGCATGAAAGAGGCTATCAATATATAAAATCTTATAAGAAGGGAAAGAAACACGGATGAGGACAGTCCCAAAAAAGCCCATGTGGCACAAAAATAGAAGGCACAGAAAAGCAGGCGTATTTGGCAAGGTCATCTGTTAGGTGATTTCACTGGGGTCTTCGTAGACAGAAACTCTTGGTTTAAATGTGTGATGACATCTGCCTGGAATAGGTTGTTTTCCTCCCCATAAAATCTGCCAGTGTTTGTTTTTATGTCGTTGACTGGCCATCCTGCTTGGGTTAAGACTTTCTCCATCACACTGATTTGACTGCAGCAGTGATGGTCTGAAAAACACACACGGAGGAGTCAGGCAGAAAATCCCTCATGCACCATTAATTTAGACACTCGAAGTGCATCATGCTCGTTAGATATAACCTTCATGGGGACACCTGTAGATATCAGGGACTGCCATTTGGTAACATCTTTGTTCATGTGAGTTGAAAGATTTCTTTAAGCAATTTTGTTGAAATAGCTATCATTACTGAGCTATCCGTTGGAAAAAAATTTATTTGGAGTTTGACCCAAATAATTTTCCATCCAGAAGACACTACGAGTATTAGTAGGAAACATAATAACTATCACAAAATATATGCCAGTGGCTATTTCCAAGTAGGAATGCATCAGCTCTGCTTAATTCCAAAAGAAAGAGCAAAGATGGAGAATGGGTTGATACAGGTGTCCTGACAGTTAAATAAGCACATAGTGCATTCCATATCTCTCTGCACTAAACGTGCAGACATCATCAAAATTGTTTGAATGCATGTATGCATGTGTACATAGCAATGCCTGTAGTTAGTATGGGGATTTCTCAGGAAGACCAGACATCCAGGTGACCTCTGAGACAAGCCAAGAAGCAGGTAGAGGAAAGCCAGACATGGGAGGAGGAGGCACCTGAGTGCAGGCATTGTAGGGGGATATGAAGTGTAAGAAGCAAGGCATTGGGAAGAGGAACACGGGAAAACCTATAGGAGAAGACAGAGTATTAGGTACAGAGGGCTCAGGCTATTACAAGAGGAGAGTCTGGAGTTATAGATCTCCCAGCAAACTCATTCATGTCTTAGATTAGGTCAATGATGTTGGAGATGGTTGACTCCAGGTGATGACATCAGATATGGAAACTTATGTTGACTCCAGGTGATGACATCAGATATGGAAACTTACCTTCAAAATGTGTCACCATCTAAGAAAAATGAAGAGTCTGAAGGTGGCATCCATCCCCACTCTAGTGAGAAAGGGTGTAAAACCTGCAAGAGCTAAATGCACATCCCACACTTGGAAGGGTATGCACGGACTGCATCAGATGGATAACAGATTCTCATGACAGGGGTACATATTACTCAAGTGTTAACGCATTCTAGAGTCAGAAATCAAACTGATGAATGTGTCCTTAATAATCAGTCAACATTTGGAAATGATGCCCACCATGCAATAGAAAGTATGCAATTGAAAAAACAAAACAAAACAAACAAAAAAAAAAAACAAGAACTCCAAGTGAAAGAGTTAACCAAGGAAAGTGAGAAGGAGGTTTAAGTATTTTAATATATTCAAAGAGAAAACCAAGAAGGTTGGGTCTTTAAGACAAGAGTAGGTTGTCATGAAGCAAGGAGAAACATTTACAAAAACTAGATTGGATTTTGTGCAATACCAAATTTTGTGCAATATCAAACAGATATCACAGAAAGGAGAAAATAAAAACAAACAAACAAAAAACCCCACAGTATACAGTGAGCAGAGGTGAGGCTTAAAAAATATGGGATATGGGATATGAAGTTGTTAAGACACCAAATGATCCTAAGAGACTCTGCCGTGGACTCATGGCAGGCTGGCAGAACAGACCCAAAACTGTCACATGAAACAAATTAAGTGCTACAAGGTGAGTACAGGAGAAAATAAACAGGCGGGCAACCTCCTTTATTTCAGTCCTCAAGCAAACACATACTGTAGAAATGCCTGCTCAATTCAGGTCTCCAAAAATTCCAAAATTAAGATCCAGCTAATAGGATTTCTCAACCAAAGACCGGTAACTGCAATAAGAAACAAGCCAAAACAAGTGAGTCAACAGAAACTAATTAAGGTCACACTATCAATCCTGGAGTTATCACATACAGAATATCAATTAGCTTTGGATGCAATTTATAGACATAATATATGTAATCTAAACATTACTGTTATTAGCACTGCAGTTAAATGATCTAAAATGCATTGCTCTTGAAAGTAGAGATAGAATTCTTCCCCAAAGATGTGTATGCATGCGTGCATATGTATGTGTGTGTGCATATGTGTGTGTTTCTGTGTGTGTTATGTGTATATGTTTGTATCTGTGTATGGGTGTAGGTATTTGTGTATGAGTGTGTATGTATGCATGCATTTGTGTGTATGTGTATGTGTGTGTATTTGCTTATGTGTGTGTAGTATGTATATGTGTGTATGTGTGTGTATGTGCAGGTGTGCAGGTGTATGTGTGTGTACCTGTGTGGGTATTCTGTATATGTGTAGGTATGTGTGAGCATGTGTGTATGTGTATGTATATTTATGTACCTGTATGTATGTGCAGGTACATATATGTTTGTGTGTGTGTACATATGTGTGTAGGTGTGCGTGTGTGTCTGCACATTCATGCTCATCAGTCTTTGGTTTAAAACAACTTCATCTCCCTATGTGTTGTTCACTCACAAAATAAAATGGAGCGTGGAAAGAATGTGGAAGATGCCTCTTGAAGCCATTCAAGGAAACGTAATATGAGGCAGCTTATTTCCTGCTTTCATTAAGAAATGATTTCTCTCAACAAGGCATCTGTAAACATTTTCTGTGTAGAGCCAGACTGTAAATAGTTTGGCTTTGCGGGCTACACAGTGTTGCAACTGCTTGGCTGTGCTACTGTAGCATCAAGGCATCCATCAACAATGTGCAAATGAATGGGTGTGGCTGTGTGCCAATAAAACTTTATTGACAAAAACATCAGGTGGGCCAGATTTGGCCCATGGGCTTTACCTTGCTGGCACTTGTTTCCTTTGCATGAGAGCATCAGCATCACTTGGGAGACGTTTAGAAGCTCAGCCCCACCAAGACCTGTGGAATCTCGATGAGGCAAGAAGCCATTCTCAGTGACCTAAAATGGCACAGGTAAGGAAGACCACAGAAAGCCTTATTCCCAGGGAAGCCTGCACCAGGGAGCTCTGAATTAGCATCTCAGTGCAAAGCTTAATCAGAAAACACAGCATGTCAATTGCTCATCCATGGTTGGTTAGGGCAAAGACATAGATGACAGACATACAGACAAAAAGAGAGATACAGATATAGTTATATAAACGCATAGATACAAGTGTACTTCAGCACGTTTGTGGAAAGATTAGCACTGTCTTTGAATTCTACTTTTCCATGAACATTTTGAAGTATCCTCATATAATTATAGACAGATATAGTTATATAGATAGATTTAGATATAAATGCACATCTATAGACAGATAGAGATGGATATAAATAGAAATTTGTATGAGACATATGTGTCTACATCTGTGTCAACTCATATTTCTATTTTTCCATCTATATCACAC